>NW_016807690.1:2509764-2541534 GCF_001698545.2 Rhinopithecus bieti
TTCTCTGTATTTCCTGAATTTGAATGTTGGCCTGCCCTACTAGGTTGGGGAAGTTCTCCTGGATGATATCCTGAAGAGTGTTTTCCAACTTGGTTCCATTTTCCCCCTCACTTTCAGGCACCCCAATCAGACGTAGATTTGGTCTTTTTACATAATCCCATACTTCTTGCAGGCTTAGTTCATTTCTTTTTCTTCTTTTTTCTTTTGGTTTCTCTTCTCGCTTCATTTCATTCATTTGATCCTCAATCACTGATACTCTTTCTTCCAGTTGATCGAGTTGGTTACTGAAGCTTGTAGGCTGCACCTTTTTAAATTGCCAATACCTGAATGCATTTGACCTACAAAAGGACAGCTTATTGTGGTTCAACTGTAATCTCAGTTACAAAGTATGGTGTAGTTCATTGAAAGCAGGTGAAAATCATTAGTTTGAAGATGCACAAGCAAAGATATTACATCTATTTTCTTCACTGCTCTATCTGGTGAATTTCTATGCTGGCACATGGTAATCACTTAATAAATGTTGGTTGCATAAATAAACGGTCTATGTGGAATTAGGTGTTTTCAGAACAATGAAATTCCCTAAATAGGTATGGCTGGAGATCGTGTTTGTTTTGGTCTTGTGTGTTTTGTGCTGAGTTATTAATCTTGTTTATTTCCATGAACTAATTTTCTTTTCCTATTTTTAATTTTACTCCTATGAGGTCACCCATTGGGCCATAGCATGTACATAACTGTTGTCTAGACTGTGAACCAAGATGTATCTTGCCCTCTCAACCCCTTCTATCTTGCAGAACTGAATCATTTCATTGTTACACTTGCAATTCCTGTTTTCTAAAGCTTCCGCTGGACCCCCTTTAACCTTGGCCAGATTTCTACTTTCTTATTTCAATGTCCTTCATCTTTTCCAATTGTCCTTCGGCTGCATTCAATGCTTAAGTGACCATTACTTTGCAATGCACATGCTGTAACCCCAATTTTCCACTCACTGGTGTTTATTTTCTGAGGAAAATTGCACTTCATTATAGATCTATTCATCTGTGAGTTGGGGGGAATATAGTATTATTCCAGGCATAAATGGGCCACATTTTCCTCCTTTTGCTGGGTAGCGAATGAGAAAATAAGTTTGGATTCTTTTGCAGTTGATTTGCAAGGATACTTAATCAGAATTGTTAGAGCCATGGCAATTCCTCAATGTCAAGACAGAATATATAGACTTGAAAATTCCAATGCACTATAAACCCAGGGCAGGTAAAAATCACATGTGATTCAAAGAACTCCCAGCTGTGTAACACTGTCTAGCTCAATATGCTAGCACCTCCCTTCACACAACAAAGGTGCTTTGAAAAATAGCTTGTCTATTAAATTTTCATGGACTGACTCATATTTTCAGTGTCATAGAAAACACATAGCTAAAATTAAATAATGCATTTAAAAAGCATTTTAGATTTTACAAGGATTTTTATATAAAATATGACACTTGGTTGTCATCATGAAGAGAACTGTCAGGGCAATAAAACCAAGAGCAGTATGACCCCATTTCACTGGTCAGGTCGGATCATATGACTCACCTGAGTTCACACAGTAAGTGGCAGAATTCAGTTACTAAGGAAAGATTTTGTCTTAAAACTCATTTTTTTCCCCTCTATTTTAGGTTGCAGGCATCTATAGTTTAACTTTCGATTTTAGGTATCAGTCTGGTTTTAACTCAGTGCTCTTTATTTGGACTTCTTTCCTGTAG
Source organism: Rhinopithecus bieti (assembly GCF_001698545.2). NCBI lineage: Eukaryota > Metazoa > Chordata > Mammalia > Primates > Cercopithecidae > Rhinopithecus > Rhinopithecus bieti. The sequence continues at coordinate 2,511,503 of NW_016807690.1, forward strand.
ATTTGGTGACATTTCCTATAAATTATGCCTATATGATCTATATCAAGATCTGAGTTATTGATAGGCATAATTCTCTTTGATATTTTAGTTTTCTAGAAGAGTTCACACAGGGCTGTGGTTAAATGTAAAGAAGCTGTGTCTTAGACTGTTCCAGTTGCTATAAAAAATGCCATAGACTGGGTAGCTTCTGAACAACGGAAGTTTATTTCTTACAGTTCTGGAAGCTGGGAAGTCCAAGAGCAAGATAAAGGGACATTTGGAATCTGGCGAGGGACCATTCCTCATAGACAAGCACCTGTTTCTGTCCTCACGTGGTAGAAGGGTCAAACAAGCTCCCCAGGGACTCTTTCATAATGGCACCAACAACATTCATAAGGGCTCCGTCCTCATGACTTAATCACCTCCCCAAAAGCCACAGGTCTTAATACTATCATGTCAGGAACAAAATTTCAACATGTGGATTTGGGGGGACCATAAGCAGTCATGCCATAGCAGGCTGCCTCTATATTTTTGGTATGAAATTATATTTTTGGCATGGAACTACTGGGGGGAAATAGAGAGACACAGCTTTTTAGGTCCCTGTGATGTGACCCTGTCTTTATTTTTCTGACATTCCAATGAAGATTACCTACTCTAGAGACTATAGATTTATAATGGGGAATCTTCTATAATTTTTTTTGTTTGTTTGATCTGAACATCTTCAGTAGATTGGAACATAGCTTGAATATTTGATAACAAAATCAAACTTAGGAGAGAAAATTAACAGCAAAAGCAACAGGCTAGATAAGAGTAAATGTGTCACTTCTCAATGTTTAGCATGATGTACAAAGTTCTCTGTGATCTAGCTCTTGCCTCCATTTTTCTTCTGCTATCTTCTAGTCTCACTGGAAGCAAGGGAGAAAGAATAATATATTATTTCAAAGCGGAAATAATCTATTCCACCACAGGGGGCCATGGTTTGAGCCACAATGTCCTTAATCACGTTTCCAGAGAGTTACTTAAATAGTATGAAAAAGCACAAACTTCAACAAACTTGAACATCCCAAACTTCTTTTTCAAAGTACATCTCAAGTATCACCTCCTTTATGTAGTAATCCTTACCCTTTCCTGAAAAAAACTGACTTACTCCATTTATGTGTTTCTCAGGAGTTCAGTTTGGCTTGTTATACTTATTTTGAGACACTACTATAAGCTCTGAGCACTATACTCAATGCTAGTACTTTACTAATGTGTTCATGTTTGTGATACTATTTGTTTTTCAGGTCACCTACCTTTCTCCATAGCTAAAATGTGATTCAATTGAGACAGACCCCGTGTCTTATAAATCTGTTCCACCACAAGGGCCCATCATTGTTCTCAGCAAAAAGAATCCTCTGTGTCAACCACAGCAGAAATAAAGCTGAAAAAGACATAGGGTCTTCATATATATGATCAAAGTACTTACAAGCTTGCCATGGAGGTAAAATACAAAATTTTCGAGCATTGATCACCAGGAGAAGTCTGGTGAATATGGCTGCAAAAAAAAAAAAAAAAAAAAGCCTACCCATGTTATGAAGCAGAGTGACTTGCTTGGTAGATGCCAATTAGCATCATGGTTTGTATTCTGAGAGCATTTTATATAAACTAATTGGGAAATGAATGGTTTGCAAGACCCATTAATATTATTTCAGATAAAGTTAAATGTCAGTATCCATTGTAGAACGGCAGAGACCTGATTCAACTGGGGAATGTCCCTGCAGGAAGCAGTAAAGCAAGGTAAAACATAAAAAGTGTGGCCAGGAAAAAGCAGTAAAATTCAAACTACAGAAACTGCACCGTTTCCCCATGTCAGGGTCCCAGTAATGAACAAGGGGCTTAGAACAAGAAGTGACTGACGGATGTTAGAATTATCCACCACCCCTACACCAAGCATATAGGAATATCTGCAAAATGGTTCATGATTATTCTGTAAAAAGAGACTGGTATGTCTGGAATTCTTCACTCTCTGTTCTGGCCTCAGGATCTCCTGAAGGAGAGAGTAGCTTGGGTTATAGACAAATGTTACAATTACATAAGATTAAAAACTCCTTGTCACTGCCATACTGGCCCTAAGATCTTTTCCATTTACTGGGAGGATATCTGAAATTTCAACAATTCTACATTTTTTTTTCAAGTAGGAACACTGGTAGCGTCTTTTGGAATAGTGTTACAGGAAAACATAAAGAGTAGAATGTGAGAGTAATAAATATAAGAAATACTCTCACCTAAAAGCTCACTTTAGACATGGGAAAATCAAGAAATGAAGAGTGAAATGGGTGTCCAAGGAACAGAGGTTATAACATAATAGTGATTGAAATTGATTTATTACCAACTCAACAACAGGTATGGTGTTAGGCAAAGGCATAGCTGTTATCTCATTTAATCCTCAGCGTGACTCTGCAAGTAGGCTTTTATATCTTCATTTCACAAATGTGGAAGGTGACATTCAGGGGTATTAATGAGTTTTCTTCAGATGGTAGAGTTACTGAGGGACAGGAGAGCCAGAATTCATACTCCACCCTAAGTGAAAACCAAGCCAATAATATGAATCTAATTTATCAAAGATTTTGGTCAGCACATTTTCGTCATGTTATTTCCCAGACTCTTAAATGACAATCTAGATTGGCTAAAAAGCAAAATTTTATTACCAGATGTTGAAATTTATTTTTCCTATTCTTTTATTTATTAATTTTTTTTCTTGAGGTGATGTCTCACTCCATCGCCCAGGCTGGAATGCTGTGACACAATCACAGTTCACTGCAGCCTCCACTCCTGGGGCTCAAGTGATTCTCCCACCTCAGCCTCCCAAGTAGCTGGGACTACAGGAACATGCCACCACACCCAGTTAATTTTTGTATTTTTTTGTAGAGACAGGGTTTCGCCACATTGTCTAGGCTGGTCTCTAATGCCTGGGCTTGAGCCTCTGCCTCCCAAAGTACTGGGATTATAGGCGTGAGCCACTGCACCTGGCCTATTTTTCCTAATCTTAAAGTATGTTTTTTTCTTTTTTTCTCCACAAAGAGAGTTTCCATCTTTCCTTGTGTATGTTGAGTTTTCATCCATGTCTAGCAGGGGCTCTGGCCATTGCAATAAAATCTACTTATGCACCAGATGAGAACATTGCATGCTAACTGGAAAATCACTGAAAGAAGCACTTCCACCTGAGTACTTTAAAATTAATGTCTCTGTCCTCATTTATGGACCAGAGAGATGTGTGTAAAAAAATTGAGGCTATCAAGTATATTTTGCCATTTCTGTCTTCCTCTATAGAGCTCTTCCCCTCACTAACCCTCTAACCCTGCCCCCCACTATGCTTAACATAATCTGCAATCTTCAGACTCACTCATCTGTCCATTACTGAGGCCCAGCCACTTGTGGTGAACAAAAGGATCAGGTCCTACAGGAAGGTATCCATAAAGCATAGCCAAATGGCATTGATATGCTCAAGTTAGAAGGGTCTATAAGTGAATGGAACTAGGAGTTTCAAGGATACAGTACATTCCCAAGCACTGAGTTATGTAGTTTACAAACTAAATTGGGTTTATACATAATTTAACAACTCTATCAGGAATATAATTATAATTGGGCTTTTAGTATGTACGAAGCACTATTAGAAATGTTAAATAGGCATTGATTTAATTTTAAATAGCATTTAAAAACTTTAAAACTTAGGGCAGTAACCCTCAATGTTGTCCAAATTCCAAAGTCACTTAACTTGTAGTAGCAGCTCATTTTTCCCTGGTGCTTTGTTTTTAAGTGAAGGTGTATTTCAGAATCCTGTTTAACTATACTTTGGGTTTTTAATTTCCTGGGATTAGTATCAGTCTGGATTATCTTCTGAAAGACAAAAGGCATGAGTTGTCCATGATTGTCATAAAAATCATAAAAGGTGACCATTCTAAGAAGCTTTAACATTACCTATTCCAACAGCACTCTACCTCCCATTTTGCAGATAGGGAGGCCGAAATCCTGACAGGTGATATGGCTGAAGCCATGAAGCTAGTTAATGATGAGATCAGTGTTCAAATTCAGTTCTTCTATGATCCTTTCCCACAGTCCTTCCAGGATAATGCAGAATCTGGTCCCCTGCCTTTGTCCATTAGAGAAAACAAACTAAACAGAAACCCAAGCACGCAAAATCTATGAAGCCTAAAGAGACCCCCATTTAACTACATAAAGTTCTACTTTGATCATGGCCAAACTCTTCAATGACAATATCCTAAGTGAAAAGCCTGCTCTGTTGCCTACAGAAAAATGTCCAAATTCCATACTATTTTTAGATAGCCCTTAAATATGTTTGATCTGTGCTTACCTCTTGGCTCCATACTTCTGTGGCCATTTACCTCAAAATAAATATTTTGTTATCACTTGAAATAATCCAACCCAATCCTCAACTGCTCTTCTTCTTACATATTCCTCCCCTTCTCCATATATGCATTGCAATTTTATATCCAAATGACTCATTGTCACTTTTGTATATATAATGTATGTGTGTGTATATATATATATATTTAAATATGTATGAATGTGTGTATATATACATATATATGTATATATTTTCTGGGTATCCCCTGTATCCTCCAACTGGCTGTTTTAGGATAGTATTCACACAATGTTTATTTAGTGAAGAGAGGAATTTGGTATTATGCCACACAGTACAAAAAACACAATGAGATTCACCCACTTAACTATAATTCTTTATCCCATTATGTAGCATCTTAACACTATATAGAAATGTATTCTCCCTGATGGACACAGAAAAAAAGATCTTGAAATTCAGAAATGTGCACATCACCAAAAAGAATATCTATATCCTTTCAATTTCTTCCTATCCTAAATGATACTAAAGTGACAGAAAATACATGCCACAGTCTCCCAAAGTAAGTGCAGGCTTCTTCTGAGAAAGCTCTATGTCTTAGGAGTACTCACTATCCGCTTTTTTTTTCTGAGACGGAGTCTCCCTATGTCACCAGGCTGGAGTGCAGTGGAGTGATCTCGGCTCATGGCAACCTCTGTCTCCTGGGTTCAAACAATTCTCCTGCCTCAGCCTCCCAGAGTAGGTAAGACTACAGGCCATGCCACCACATCCAGCTAATTTTTGTAGTTTTAGTAGAGATGGGGTTTCACCATGTTGGCCAGGATGGTCTTGATCTCTTGACCTCATGATCCGCCCACCTCTGCCTCTCAAAGTGCTGGGATTACAGGTGTAAGCCACTGTGCCCGGGCCTCAGTATCTATTTTTTATACAAGCAAAGAAAAACTACAGTTCTTGCCACTAAAATTCAAAGTGCTATACACACTGCACAGTGAAACTCAGGAAGATTCAGAGAGAATCTAATCTAGCGCAGTGTAGCTGGTAGACAATGATATTTCCAACAAATTAATTTAATTGGTTTTACAATAGCAAAAGGAAGTAACTGTGTGCATCTCGAAGTTCCCTTGGGAGCAAAGCTGAAAGTGGCTTAGAGAATACACGGGAAATCTACTGCAGATCAAATGTTCTTACAGAACAGAGGCCTTACTGTGCTACCTAATTGCAATGTAATTTTATATCCAAATCACTTGTATTGTCTTATTATTTCTTTAAAACAAAATACTTGTAAAATGCATTTAATTAAATATACTCTATTATAAAGTGTTAGGAGAATTCGTGTTAATAGGACATGCTATCAACTGATTAATATGATCAAACATTCTTACCTACATAATTTATAACTGCCAGGTACATTTATCCAAACTACAGCAATGTTTGCAATTTAAAGGATTTGGAAGAGCTTCAGAGGTTACATAATCATGAAAGTTCACGATTGCAGTAGGGACTAAGGTCTTTGTTTTACTCAGCAGTAATTTTTGGTATTTTTCTATAAGGAATATATCATACTTTTGAACTAGGATAAGGATTTATTATTTTTAAATGTTTTAAGTGCTTTGAAAAGAGGAAAGTGTAAGTTACAGCAGGAACTGGAAGATAACTGTCAGATGCAATCAGGAAAGGTTTTATGGATTAGAAGGTGTACCAGCTAGAGTTCTAGATCTAAGGAAAAATATTTCAACAAGCAATAGTGTTAGCAAACCTCCAAAAGTATATATTTGAGTGACTAAATTAGCAAACAAAGCTGGGAAGAGTAATTGTGTTTTAGTGGAAGCAGGTAGTCTAGGAAAAAAGAATTACGTAAAATATTTTAAAATTGGATATTTTAAAGTAAGCATTCTGCTCTCTACTTTCATATGTGCTAATAAATCCAAGTAATCTTAGAAGGAGATAATATTTTGTCCATTTTACAGTAGAAGAAATGAATAATATACAGGTTGTAATTACTTATTCTCTCATTCATACAAATATTTAAATGAAGAACCTACACTATGCCAGCACTGTTTTAAATGTGGGAGAATCAGAAAGAAACACAACTGATAGGATCTCTCTTTACGGGCGAGCCCTTGTCCAATGAGAGGGAGTTTCTGGGGTAGGACATGAGAATCTTCATTTCTCACCAGTTTCTGGGTTATACATTTCTGCTGGTCTCAAAATCACACTTAGGCCAACAAAGCGAAATTCCTCATGGGTGGAGTCTAATGAATGATGGGCTTGTAGAGGTGGATGAGGTGAGAGAAGAAGGCAAGAGTTCCTCTGGATTTATAGGTCTTGATAATTTGATACTTTCTCTGTGAGGACAGTCATTAAAAGATGTTAAGGGAGATACAGGTAGAGGAGATAGAATACTATTAGCATTTTTCAAAATGATAATTGTTGTTGTGGTTTAGAGAGTGGACTGGAGAGAGGCAAGGTCAGATGCAGAGAAAACAATTAAGTTATGCCGAAGGTGAGAAAAGATGGCAGCTTGAACTAGGACCATAGCAAATAGAGATGGAGAAAAGTGGATGAGTGTGACTTAGCCTAGTTTTTATAGCTAGTTAATTGTATATGTCTTGTTTGAATTCAGAAGTTTTTTACTGTATTATCAGCACTCTATTCAATTGCTATTACAGTCGAGGATCAGTAGCAGCAGCATCACCTGAGAACGTATTGGAAATGCAGAATCTTAGGCTCCACCTCGGACCTACAGAATTAGAGTCTGCCCTTTCTCAAGATTCCCGGGTGATTCATATTCACACTAAAGTATGTAAAGCACTACTCCACTATAAAACAGCTACATTGTGTCTTACAAATTTAAATAATGTATGCTTTTGAATGGCAAAGTCTATGAAGGAAACTTAACTTTTCTCCTGAGACAGTCTAAAACCATTTATTAAGATGTGCCTATTAATAAAAAAGGTGTTGCAAAAATACAGTTATAAATTCAATAATAATCATATAGATTAAAATAAAATTCAAGAGAGTTAATTACTGTATATTAAAAGCTTCAATTTAATGACCATTATGTCAAAAGTTTCTGGGTCTTATTTATTTTTTATCTACAACTGAGATGTATTTGGAAGAGAGAAAAGTGGTTTATTTAAGTATTTCACTAACTCTACACATTTATTTATGATATCAGTAAAGGTGACACTTAACATAAAATAACATTGTCCAGGGGAGAAAACTTCTGAATGCAAGGTAATCTATATATTTCTAAATATTAGCAATTTAATATTTATATCAATTCAATATGTTGTTTTATATAAAGGACAGAATCATTACACAATTTCCAACTTTCACATTATGATAAATATTCACAAGCCACACAAAAGATGTACAGATTCTATTAGATGTTCCATTCCTAGTTTGCTGAAACCTATTGTGACATCCCTAATGACAGTTCATCATTTAGGCTTGTGCTAAAGGATATCTTTCCAACATTTTTCATTTCAGGTTTATTCTTTTCCTTCATAACTGAACACACAGTTTATTGGGCTTAAGGCCATTTAGGACCTGATAAGAGGTTAAAGTTGAGGCAAACTTAATGATTTTCAACTTTCCATAATTTTACTGAATTTATGAAACCTATGTTTCTTCTCCCCAGTCTTTGCAATTTCATTTTTCCCTTTTCCACCTATTTGTATAAAATAATAAAAGCAAAGTGAACAAAATATTAAAATAATTTCACAAATGGATATTGCCTTACAAGCAGAAGAGTCAACGTAAATAACACTGAATTGCTGGCTTGTAAGTAGAATCACTGTTGGGTAGATTGAAGTGTCCTTACTAAACTGACATAGTTTGAAGTTGTTATAGGAAAATAGTTTGGGGGTATCAATGTATAATGCATGAAAATGTAAGTCCTTAAATAATGTCATTTCATTCAATGTCTTTTTGTTATAACATCGATAAGGAAAAAAATATTTATAGATTCCCAGCCAGGGCCACTGTCTGTGTGGAGTCTGCATGTTTTCTTCACATCTGCATGAGTTTTCTCTGGGTACTCAGTTTTCCTCCACAAAGATGTGCCCGTTAGGTGAAACAGTGTGTCTCAGTTGTTCCCAGTCTGAGCGCATGGGTGTGTGTGACTGGCCCTGCAATAGAATAGTGTCCTGTCCAGGGCTGGTTCCTGCCTTGCTTCTTTAGATACCAGGATAGGCGCTGCCACTCATGCCCCTGAGCTGCAATAAGCAGAGTGGAAAACTAATGATTGAATAAATAAAAAATATTTTAAAACAAAACTTTTTAAAGTATGCTATAATCATACAAATGCATGACAATAAACAATATGAGGCAAAAGAACTCAGGGAGCCCTCTGTATTTGTGATTGATTTTAACCCATGTGGTGATAGAAGTGCCCCCTTAAAATTTTCATTATGTGGTTGGGAGAGGTGGCTCACGCCTATAATCCCAGCACTTTGGAAGGCCAAGGTGGGCGAATCGCCTGAGATCAGGAGTTCGAAACCAGCCTGGCCAACATAGTGAAACCCCATCTCTACTAAAAATACAAAAATTAGCTGGGCATGGTGGCAGGTGCCTGTAATCCCAGCTACTTGGGAAGCTGAGGTAGGAGAGTCGCATGACTTCGGGAGGCAGAGGTTGCAGTGAGCTGAGATCGTGCCACTGCTCTCTAGCCTGGGTGACAGAACAAGACTGCATGTCAAAAAAAAAAAAAAGTTTTTCACTGTGCAACATTTAATCCTTGATTTAACCCCCCACCACTACAACCACCATCACTTACTGATTTATCAAAAATTGGGTAAATAATTATTTGTATTAATCTTTCTTAAATGTATGCATACCTCACATCTATTACAATGTTTAATATTAGTAGTATTTGGGGTCTTTATTTAGAAGTTTGGTGATGACTGTCCTGTCATTTTCACAAAGAGAGAGAATACTGACTTTCTCTCCTACAAGAGAAAATACTGACTTGATGTTGAAGAAAATTCTCTGCCTTCTGGGGCACCACATCTCTATCTGTTAGCAATTACATTTTTCTGCAAAGCAACATAATATGGTGATCATCAACAAAACATTTATGAGTAAGTGTTGCAAATTCAATATGAAAAAATCAGATAACCTAAATGCTCATTGGAAAAGTCAACTCCCAGTTGTCTTTTTAAATTCAGATTGAATCATAAGGTTTGAGGATTAGATAGAAAATCAAAATACAACATACAACTCTTTATAATCAGGTGGCCAAATTAGCAGATAATTACCATTCATTATCATGATTTACATACTTTTATAATACCTGAGGTGGTTAATATTACAAACATTTTGATAATTTCTTTATAGATAAAAATGTAAGTATCTGTAGGTGTGTTAAAGGTAAACAATTAACAGCTTCATTCCTTCCCTTTAGAATTTCACACATACCTTCTCCATAGCCTTCAGGTTGTTGGACCACATTTTAGAGAAGTTCTTATTATAATCATAGCTATTTGGTATTTTGAGAAGTAATTACTTTGGCTAGAACCTAGAGCATATCTAAGTACTAAATTATCCTCCAAGTGAAGAGAGTCTGAGTCAGATCTAATTACCAGAGAAAACAATAGCACCTTCATACCTTCCCTTAGAAATTGACTGGTTAACTGCCTTACTGTGGAGCTAGCAGAACAAAAAGTATAATTGAAGCTAATGTGGCTCACAATTTGAGAAACAAAGTCAAATAATTCATTCCTTTCCTTTTGTGTCCAGTCAATTTTCAGGCATCTCTAAACCTGATTCACATTGTAGGATTTATACTCATTCATTTTTTTACAACAAACAATTGAGGTATGCTCAATTACTGTCACCATTTTACATAAGAAAACCAAATCATAGAGAGTATTAACAATTTGGCCCAAAGACAGCTAGGAAACTAGTGGCACTGAAATTCGAATTCAGGTAGTATCACACACTTTACCCACTGCTTCTCTTACCTGGACCACAACTACCACCAGACCTGTTTCTTCCAAGACCACTATTAATATCACAGTTGACTGTACTAGTTACCCTTTTATCAAGCATTTCTTCCACATGAAGCACAGTGATAAGGACTTTACTGATATTAACTTACGAAGCCTCTGAGAAAGCATTATTATCCCCATTTTGCAGGCTCAGAGAAGTTAAAACTCAGCCTGCTAAACTAAATCTCTCTGAGCCTAGAACAGAGGCTCAGAGAGATTAAGTAATTAAGATTATGGAGCTAATAAATTCATATGGCCAACAGTCAAATCCAAATCCCTCTCATTCCAAAAACTGGCTCTCGATGTCCAGCCTTTCCTTGCTTTATCTCAGTGGTTCTCAAACAGGGGCAGTAACACTCCCTAGAGGACATTTGGAATTGAGAGGTATGTTTTATGATTGCCTAAGGCATCGAAAACAGTATTAGAATTTAGTGATGGTGACCGCGAATGCTAAACATCCTTCATTGTGCTGGTATGTCCTCCAAATGAAGGATTGTCCCACCCCCCTCAAAAACCTCCCACCCAAATGTCAGTAGTGCCCCCTTTGAGAAGCACTAAACAATAACTTCTTCTCCCGTTACAGAAGTGTTTCTCATTTTGTGCATTAGCTAAAGTATTTCCACAAACTGCAGCCCTATTTCATATCTAGAGGGGCTGAGAAATGGTGAAGTTACTTTAATGTGGGGTTACATGTAGTAGTGACTTTTCTGAGGCTCTAAGTCAGTTATCACTTAGGTTCCTCCAGGGACAGGGATCATTTTTAATTTTAAAAAGCAAATGAGGGCAACTGACATGTAAATAATGCAACTCAGCTTCTTTGATCCTCTCTGGAGTAATGTAAACTAATTCTGATGATGCCTAAGTCAAATATTCAGTGAGGGAAATATGAGATCACTGTGTTGCATGATGCAGGAATTGTTTGCTGCTGCTGTTTTTCTTGGTGGTGGTGGTTTATTTGTTTGTTCGCTTATATTCCACTTGACAATCTATTTATCTACCTGTACCTATCGCAGCTACCTAAGGTGTTCACACAAAACAGCAGTTTGAATCTGTGATTACATTCCTTTTAATTTTACAGCCCCCGCTTCCAACCATGATAAGTGTTATATTGTTCTCTCACATGTTGTTAATATATGCTAACGAGCTATGGTTTGAGAAAGAGAGAAATGTCAAGGTGACAACTAAGAGGACAAAGGATAATTTATCTACCTCGCAGGTGAGAAATACACTAAAATCTCTTTAGGTTGGTTATTGTAAATCAAAGGTAGAATTTACCTTGCTTTTGTGTGGAAAAAATAGAAAAAGCAACAATAGTGTCATGTGCCATAGGGCCGTGGGTTAAATTACGAAGGGTCTCTTTTGGTTGCCACATTAATCACCCTTAGGGGATTGAAGTATATTTCTCACAGACATTATTCTCCCAATGGTCCTGTGAGGTCAATGTGGCTACTTCACAGATGAAGAAAGTGAGGCTCAGAAAGTTAAGTGACTTACCTAAGTCATGAACCTAGCAAATGTCAATGCCAGGAGTCTAAATCATGATAACCTCTAACATCCACGTTCATCTGACCAGGCCACATTGAGTTAACCGGGCTCATTAATTAAAGGAGTGGTAAGGACACCTTACGTTTTGTATGTTATCTAACAATTTTCAACAAACATTTGCATCCCATGTGCATTTGTTCTTCATAACACTATCAAGAAGTAGTTAGGGAATCAAGAGTTGATTTTTTGATTTTTTTCAGAGGAGGACTGTGAGGATCAGAGACATGCAGGAAATTTTCCAAGATCAAACACAGCTAGTAATTGGTAACATCATGATTAGAGTATCAGGCACCGACATCAAATAATGCTTTCCAGTACAACAAATATCATCTCTTTGAGAAATAAAGTTCATACTTATAGCCTCAAAAATGCACTTGCCTTTATAAATCAGTTCATTTTCATTAACCAAAGAATAAGAAGGTTATATTTTTGAAGCAAGTCTTGTGAATATCTACAAATTGGCACTTAGTCATATCAATTGATGCTTAGTAATTAAATAATTTTTCCTACAGATGTGTTAGATTAGCTGAAGTGACATTCATTGCTCAACCAAAAACTTTGTGGTCTTCCATGAAAAACACTTAAATTCTCAAGACTTTAGTTTTCTCATATGCAAAAGTTAGAGATTTTAAAGCAGTGATGTTCATAACATAACATTAAGATTTTAAAACAATTGTAAAATATTTTACAAATTTGAAATTATTGTACACAGACTTGTTTATACTTCTGTTTCCCTTGGTTTCTGCGAAAACTTTTAAAATAGTAGACTAGCACAAAAATTGCATAAACACAAACACAAGTTTGTTAGTGACCTCATTTATAAAATATATGAATACCATGTTTTTCCACTTTGATATTAAAATTTATAATTCAGGGCCGGGCACGGTGGCTGACGCCTGTAATCCCAGCACTTTGGGAGGCTGAGGCGGGAGGATCACGATGTCATGAGATCGAGACCATCCTGGCTAACAAGGTGAAACGCCATCTCTACTAAAAAAATACAAAAAATTAGCCGGGCGTGGTGGCAGGCACCTACAGTCCCAGCTACTCAGGAGGCTAAGTCAGGAGAATGGCGTGAACCCAGGAGGCGGAGCTTGCAGTGAGCAGAGATGCGGAGATGCGTCACTGCCCTCCAGCCTGGGCCGCAGAGCGAGACTCCATCTCAAACAAATAAACAAACAAACACAAACAAACAAAACATTTATAATTCAGGCTATGATGAGCATTTTAGTAAATATTTCTTAAACTTTAGTTTCTTATTGACTAACTTTTGAGAGGAGCAGTCAATGTGGGCGATAATCTCGCTCTGGATTTGGTCTTCCCTTTGGGAAATCCAAGCTAGAATGCAAATATTGCTTCGTTGTTGCTCAAAAGCTGCAACAAATAAAATGGTAAATTTACATCCGTCAATACTACCCACTGAGAATAATTTTCTGATTTCCTTAGCATGCCTTTTAAAGAAAGAAAAACTTTTGAAGCAATTCTACCCAAAATTTTCCATCCCATCTCTGACTGGGTTTTAAATAGGAAATACACTCTTTCAGGATAAACACCCTGATTCTAAGATAACAGCTTTGAAGAGAGAAGTGGTAGGAAGTTGGCCCTTCCCAGATGGCTAGAAGTATAGAGAGTCTCTGTGAGTTCCAGGCTTTAACCACAGAGATGCTACTGTAGTAGGCATTGTATATACCCCATTAGGAAGAAACCCAAGAACCACCCACAGTCCTCCAGCATTTCCAGAATTAAAGCAAGGAGGCTCAAGCATTTAGCCTGGTACTAAGAAAAACTATGTGGGACTTGTAAAAATCTCTTTCCCCAGGGAAGAAGACAATAGAGGGTGGAAGGGCTGTAGTTTCCTTGCTTTTTTTTTTTAAGAGCTCAATGCTACAGAGTGCAAATTCATCTGTAAGTAGACTATTGGGATTTTTTAAAGGTTATACATTATTCTAATTAGCCTGCAGGTTTATTCTGCAGGAACTCCAATGTTTTTGCAAACATAATAAATGCATCAATATGTGTGAGATCCGTAACAATTTTTATCAAATCAGGGAGAGTGAGTGACTGAATAACTCAGTTTCACTGTGATTGATATAGCACTGAGGTGTGAGAAAGCGTGATACATTTATGGAAAGGGATCCATTGTAGCCAAAGAGCATAGGAGGTCAGCAGAAGAGAAAGTGTGAGAGGCAGGATGATGTCATATCCTGAAAGGCCTGTGGATGATAACAAAGATCTATCAGAAGGTGTGGGGCCATTGTATGGAATAGTAAACTAAGGGTTCTATGTCAACAATAGTACACTCAATCTCTATTAAAGTCCACACACAAGAAAATGAGATTCAGTTTGAATTTGAAGAACTTCTGCTTACAGAGCAAGTGCCACATGTCAGGAGATTCATACAGAACTCATCACCATGAGTGATGAGCATCATTCTCCCCATTTTACAAATGAGAAAACTGAGGCTCAGACAGGTTAAGTAACTTGTTCAACGACTCACACAATAAGTGGTGGAGCAAGTTTTATGGAAACCTGAGTCTTCAAACCTAGGGTATTGATCTCCATGTAGCACTGAGTCAGAGAGAAGGTCAGCTGTGTGGAATAAATAACAGTGTTGATGTTTATAATGAGAAGGCCTCATGTTTTCCTGCCTGAGATGGTTTATTAGTAGTTCTACCTAGAACTCTTCACATCTGTGCTGTCCATAAAGGTAGCTACTAGTGTCCCTGTGGCTACTGAAATATGAAATGTGACTGGTCTGGATGTGCTACAAGTATAAAATAAACATCAGAGTTTGAAAATTTAGAATGAAATAGAATGTACTTTAATATTGTTATACAGTTTATATGTTGAAATGATCATGTTGGGGATATATTTGGGGTTAAAGAAACTGTTTTAAAATTAATTTTACCTATTCCTTTTATTTTTTTAAACACAGCTAATTTTAAAATGTAATTTACATGTGTGGGTCACTTTATTGGTCAGTACTGGTTCAGATCCTAAGAGAATAGACAGGATAAGATATTCTTTGCCTTTGAAGGCCTTGCCTTTTTTCATAGGATGAAAAAGATTCCAGTATATGTGGTTGTTGCTGAACTTCTCTTTTAAAATGAGAGTTTCTTTTGGTTGCCTGAGGCATGATGAGGCCATCACCTTGGGCCCTGGGCTAGGAAAATGTTAGTTATAATTCCACTTTCTCTTGTATTAACTAGGAGGAGTCCTATAAAAAATTAATTGCCTTCCAGTATTACAGTATTTTCATTCGAAAAATAGGAATAGGAATATCAACCCCAAGTTATTGTATGGAAATTAAATGAATTAATGCATTCAAAGTGCCCATCTCAGGGACTGGCTTGTGATAAATGCTCAATAAATGTAAATTTGCTTCCTCTGGTTCCCCTTCCTCTTTCTGTGCCCTGTCACTAAAGGCTACCAAGCCAGTCGCCCTAAAAACGTCATCTTTTTTATTGTGCCATGGATATTTGTTCTAACCTCAAATTTTCTCCTGCATCTCATCACCAGTAAATGATAAGAGTGTTGCTATGTTTAAAGGTCAGCAACTTGGGACTGAATTTATATCAAAGATGAAAAATATCCCAAAGTAAATTCAATTTACACATATTTACTTGTTTGTATAATTTTTTCAATTTAGTGAACGAAATGCTAAAATTTTATGAGCAAACTAAGTTGTGCATGGCGTTATTTTGTTTTAAGGTAGCATAATTTTAGAAAAGTCAATATTGTTTTCTATCCTTTTCTCACTTAATTTCCTTTATTGAAGTTTCCTCCAAAGTTTCCTCTTTCTTCAGCTTAAAAATTTGAAGAGCTTCCTATTTCCAAATGGATCCTAAAAGGCTGATGACAAGTTTTTCTGGTTGTGGTCTTTGATTTGTAACTAAATGTTCATTTATACAATACTCATTGAGTCACTTGATAAATATTCATTGAACACCTGTTACATGCCACGAACTGCCAGAAGTGAAGGGAATATAGTGTTTAACAAATCAGATTTAGTGCCTGTACTCTCAAAGCTTATACGTTAGAGAAACAGACCCATGTTCTATAGGTAACAAAGCATAACAACAGACAATGCGGGAGAAGACACAAGAACTAAGGGAATATAAAAAGGGAGTTGACCCTGGCTGTGGGTGGTGATACACACCTATATTGCTGGGACTTTGGGAGGCAGAGGAAGGAGTATCTCTTGAGGCCATAAATTTCAGACCAGCCTGGGGAAACATAATGAGATCATGTCCTTAAAGTAATTAAAATAAATAAATAAATAACCAGGCATGGTAGCACACTCTGGTAGTCCCTGCTACACTGAAGGCTGAAGTGGGAAGATCAGTCAAGCCCAGGAGTTTGAGGTTACAGTGAGCTATGATTGTACCACAGCACACTAGCCTGAGCAACAGAGCATGACCTCATCCCAAAAACAAACAAAAATGGAGAGATAGTAAGGTAAGGGAAGTCGTTCCTGAAGTAGTAATGTTTATACCAAGACTATTAGAAGAAACAGGAGTAGGCTAGACAGATATTGTCGCAAACCATATCCATAGCTCCACACTCCAAGAACATTACCCACCGTTGTATCATGAAAAATAAATTAAAATTGAGCATTCTGGAAAGTCAATTTTGTCCAAGAGATGTCAATATGAAGACCAGAGTGATACATATATTCATATGTAATTAATTTCTCAAAACTTCAACCAGGATCGTGCTACACTTGAATAGTATCTTGTGGAAGTTATGGTCCTGATATCTTTTAAAAGGAGTAGTTCATCTCTGAATATTAAGTAAATATTAGAGTTTCTCAGAAGGGATATAAAATAAGCTTTCAATGACCTGTAAAATTACTCTCTTAATGGAATTCCAGATATTATTTAGTTTTTTATTAAGTGAATTAATTCAGAAACATTCTACATTTAGAAGGAAAACTCCTCTGAGAGTCATTCTCCAAAGACTACATCATCAAGAATACCTGAGAGCAGATATAGACAGTTTCTCATTAAAAATGGTAGAAGTTTTTGAGTGCATAATCATTTCCAACTTATTAAACACTTTTCTTGCTTGTTTGCTTTTTTTTTTTTAATTTTGATTTTTTTGAGACTGAGTCTTGCTGTGTTGCTCAGGCTGGAGGTGCAGTGGCTACTCACAGGCACAATCATAGTCTACTACATCCTTGAACTCCTGGTCTCAAGCAATCTTCTCACTTCAGCCTCCAGAGTAGCTGGGACTACAGACGCTTGCCACTAGGCCAGATTTGAATACCTACTCGATAGTGGGTGCTTCGTTGTACCAAATCTTTTTATTCGATGCTTTTATTCTCAAACTACCCTCCAAAGGAGAACTTCTTACCCAGATTTTAAATTGAAGAAAACTTAGAAGATGAATTTGATTTTTCCAGCCCACAGAGAAAATAAAATAGTAGTAAATGTATACATTAGTCTGGATTTCTGACTCTTGATTAAGCCTAGATTGATTAAACAAACATTGATTAAGTTATTAATGGCTGGACGGAGAAAGAACTACACATGGTCTAAGTTGTGTTGGTATTTAGAATGGAACCCCAGATACCATACATTATAGTAAGGAATCTTTACTAAGTATCCTTGTATTCTGAAACTGCTCCTTGAAAACAACCTTTAGAGAATTAAGGACCTCTGCATTAGAGGGAAAGAAACAGCTATAGAAGACACATAACAAAATACGGTTTCTATGACTAAAGTCTTGGCATTCCTCAATAACGCTTCTCAGGAATCACTTTGTAAAATGTATGCAAATCTGACCATATGTCACCCCACCCCATCCATTACTTTATTTGTTTGTTCGTTTGTTTTTTGAGAAGGAGTTGTGCTCTGTTGCCCAGGCTGGAGTGCAATGGTGTGATCTCAGCTCACTACAACCTCCGCCTCCTGGGTTCAAGCAATTCTTATACTTCGGCTTCCTGGCAACTGACATTACAGGCACCCACCACCATGCCCGACTAATTTTTGTAATTTTAGTAGAGATGGGGTTTCGCCATGTTGGCCAGGCTGGTCTTGAACTCCTGACCTCAAGTGATCCACCTGCCTCAGACTCCCAAAGTGTTGGGATTACAGGCGTGAGCCACCGTGCCCGGTCCCACATACTTTTAAAACCTTTATGTCTAAGGGTAAAGGAAAATATCCTTAATTACCCATCTGCAAATGTATTCCTGTCTCCCCTAATCCCAATACAGAATCTATAGACACACAGAGACCTATACAGTTTAGCCTGGCCAACTCGTGCTCACCACAATATCTCAGCTTTGAGATATTGTTTCCCTCCAAGAAACCTGATCTCCTCTCCCAAGTAAGAATTATATTCCTGGCCTGTGTAATCCTCTAGTACTTGAGGTTCTCATCTTTTAGCCTTAATAACTTTGTATCTTAGTTGTATGTTTACTAGCCTGTCTCCCCCACTGAACTATTAACGTGTAAAACAGAGGTAGACCCTAGTTTTATGGAGCCTCAAGTACACAGACATTGTGGGTAGAGATCTCTTTGATGAAAATAATTCAAAATTACAAATATAAATTTAGGTTAACATGTGAGTATTTATTTATCAGGAGAAAAGAAATCCCATCAAATTAGAAATTTAAAAATTTGACAAATATAAACATCCCCACGTACAGACTATTTAAATGCCTTTATACACTCTTACACAGACAAACTTCTGGGCCTGAACATTTCAAACCTAGTGTTTTTTTCCATTGTCTATATCCTCCCAGTGTCCAGCACCAACGGATACATTTATATTTTATATTGTTTAAATGTTTATATATTTATATTGTACATATTGTACAATGTTTGTATTATATAACAGTTTATAAACTTGCATCTTTTGATCAGGGAGCCTGGCAAGTTTGCACACTGGACAGTAGGATTTCTAGATAGTATTTATATCCTGAGGTATCTAGTTGATGTGGTTTGGATGTCTCCCCTCCAAATCTCATGTTGAAATGTGAACCTTCAGTGTTGGAGGTGGGCCTAGTGAGAAGTGTTTGTGCCACTGGGCTGGATCCCTCATGAGTGACTTGTGCTGTCCTTGCAGTAAGAGTGAGTTCTTGGTCTATTAGTGCACATGAGAGTGGGCTGTTTAAAGCAAGCTGGCACCTTCTCTCTCTCTTGTCCCCTCTGTCTGCTCCCTTTTTGCCTTCCACCACGATTGCAAGCTTCCTGAGGCCCCTCACCAGAAGCAGATGCTGGCGCTGTGGCTATTGTATAGTCTGCAAGACTGAGAGCCAAATAAACCTCTTTTCTTTACATATTACCCAGCCTCATTTATTTCTTTATAGCAATGCCAAACAAACTAACACACTGGTCTTTGGTTAACATACAGAGAAGTCACTGTGAACCAACCACATGCATTTATCCTACTAATTTCAAACCATATCTTTGAATGTAAGAATTAAATTTCTGTATATGCATGTATGTATGTATGTATTTATCTCTTGAACTCCAGTTTCCCTTTGGATCTCTAAAATTCTCCCGGGAACTCCAATGCCACTTTTTTTTTTTTTTTGAAAGAAGTGTAAGGTAGGAGAAAAGCTGGAGTACACAGGGACACAGGTTCAGATCAATTACATTTAAAATACATTAATCTTTCAAATCCTACAAAATATATGACCATATGAATGCATTGTTAAGTCTAGCACTTTGAGTGGGCCTCTACGTATAAAGAACCACAAAGCTTAAGCTAGACATTAGCTTTATAATAAATCTACTTTTGGATACAAAAGAACAAATATATATATTTTAAAATCCTTTATTACTAGTTCTGTGCCTGACATATAGTAGGCCTACAAAACATAGTTATTAAGTGACTCATTCAAATTCAGTCATGTTTGAGTTTTGGTCACATCTTTATAACCCATGACTCACTTAGTAATAATGATAAAAGAGAAAAAAAAAAAGACATAGTTGCCCACATTATGAGTGATATGTCCAGATTAAAACAAAAGGATACAACTTCAATTGGTTCTATGCACATCATCAGACTATTACTATGGTTATAAATATCCTAATTCTATCCCTGAGTATTCTTGAGAGGTCATTTTCCTCTCTATGATCTGGAGAGAATAGAGAATTTAGCTTTTGAAATACCTTTTTCAGAAAGGAGTTTTTAATATCGGGATTATGAGACCAAAGGTCATGAAAGATAATGAAAATTAAGGGATCTATGCCTACCAACAGGTAGATGGATAAACAAATTCTGGTATCCACACAATGGAATACTACTCCAGAAATAAAAAGGAATATACCACTGATTCATGCTGCAATACAGATGAGCCTTCAAATAATTACGCTGAGTTAAATAAGCCAGATGACATAATACATTATTCCATTTTATAAAATCATAAAATTGCAAACATTTATGACAGAACGCAAATTAGGAGTTTCAAGAAGGGGGCACCATCGGATAGGAGCTAGATTACAACAGGACAACAGGGAATTTTGGGATGATGAGTGTGTTTATTATCTTCATTATGGTGATGCATTCATGAGTATAAATCTATATGACAACTGTCAAATCACACATTTTAAATATGTCCAGTTTATTGTCTATCAATTATACCTTAGTAAATCTGTTTAAAATGTCAAAGAGGCATGTATTTATTGTTGTGTTACCAAAATAAAAGTAATTAATCAGCATTTTATACCACAGGCCCTTGAAATCGTAGATCCGGATATGTCCTGGATGTGTCTTCACTTGCCCAGATTTGTTAGTCTGCTTATGTAAGATGTTATAGTGCTACACCAACTCCTGAGTATCCTCTTAGATTTTTAAAGGGCACTATTAGCAGAACATCCTTCTCAGCATCTCTAAAGAATCCCTATTTCTAAAGTGTGCTCATGGCCAAGAGGGATTTGACAAAGCAAATAATAGCCTATGTAATGAAAGAACAATTCTTATTCTACAACCAACTCATGGAATTCTAAGACAAATTGATGGGATAAAACCCCATTGCATTAGATCAACCTTTGAACACATAGGACACAAATTCATTTTAAGTGAAAGAACACACGCTTTTTCAAAAGAAAACCAAACTAAGTATTAGATTCGTCTTAAGGAAATTCCAACTCTTTATTAAATACCATGATATTTGCATTGGTGAGACCTCTGCAAAATTGACTTCAGCACTTAAGATCTGGGGAGGGCTTTTCTATGAATGACCTGCACCAGATACTGGGGTCTGCTTTGCCTCAGTTTTATGCCATGTGGGATATTTGTTGAATGATTGCATGAAGAAATATTATGAAGAAATAGTATTAAAATAAATATAGCTTGACTTCTTTTAATTCATGTTCTTTTGGGAAAAAAATATTTACATATAATTTCAAAACAACAGGAGATGATCAGGACCAGGGCAGTTCAGTTGCGTATCCTAACGATAACTCTCATCTGTGTCATGCTTGTCTCAGTCAAGCATTATTCATTGTAAAATCAAGCATATTTATTGTAAAATAATGCCAGGTGATAAGGCAGGTATTAATCTTCACATTTTATTTTAAAAATAAATGATTCTCATATATTCACTACAGTTTCATATTCGTGAAATTTTGTTACAAATTGAGAAGTGAAATTTGTCCTTTATACTCTTCTTTGGTACATCATCCTCTGATAGCAACAACGTGGTACTTCTACACTTTTGTCTTTATCCTGTTCTTATATGCACAGGTTTAGACATCGGAGTGTTATTTTTTCTTATGTTGCCCTTGACTTTTTGGGTTCCCTCAGCATTCTGTGTTCTTGCAAGGCTCAGTCTGAGCCTTTGTTTCAAGGACTGTATGGCATGTAATATGTTTTCACTGATGAGTTACCTCCTTATTGATTTTATGACCCCTCCTTTTGTAAGTTTAATTACTTCCCCTAAAGAAAATATAAGCAGTACTTAGTACATATCACTTCTCTTGCCCTTTAAACATACAAATATTCTAATGAAAACATTATTATATAATACATATATTTTCCCTGAACTAGACTCTGAGTTTCTCTACATTGGACTAAAATAATTTGCAATTGTTAGGAATTTCCTGGAGTTAGGCTGACTTAGTTTGAATGTTATGTTATCTCTAACACTTATTAGGAATCTGGTTTTTAAAAAGTTGCTTAATCCTTTACTGTCTCCTTGTTTTTTTCACGTATAAAACAGAAATTATGATACCTGGTTTTCTGGGATATGGTAAAGACTATATCATAAAATAATGTCTGTAAGGCATACCTGGCGCATAATATATGCTCAATAAATGATAACTAATTTTAATGTTGTTTTGCTATTATTGCTTTCACAGTGACAGCTGATACTCAGGAAATCAAAATGTGTTTTTTAAAAGCTTCTGGTTACTCCACAAGTGGTAACTCCTTGCAGATTTTCAGGCAGAAGAATATATCAGAGATCATGGAACAATATTTCTGAAAGCAAACTGACCCTCACAAACATATTGGCTTGATCTGACAGACCTAGCCATAGTGCAAATGAAGAGAACTGAAGCTGGAATTAGCTATCCGGGGTCCTCTGAGGCATCAAGTCCATAGGAGATAATGAAAACATACATCACTCGTAACCTTTTAGGCCAACTGGGCTATTGAACATAACAGGAGCATAATGGCTTTCCTGGTGTCAGAAATTCTCCACCCCTGCCTACAGGTAGTTCATCAAATTGCTCCGTGCTTATTGCTTCAATCTGCATTGAGCTTTAATATGCCCTAAAAGCCTGAATCCCTTCCCTCAGAACTTTCAAGCCTCAGAAAATTGTTGTGCCTGACTGCCGTACTCACTAAGTGACAAAGACCCTGAAAGTTGAAAATAGAGCCTGCTATACTATAGAAGGAAAAAAAAAAAAAAAAAAAAAAACAGAAGGGAAAGCATGTTAAAAATAAACAGTTTCAAAGATTTCATGAAAAAAAGAAAAGTCAATGCAATTTGCAACTTCATTTGTTCCAGTGACAAGCTGATAAAATGTTGGTGGTACAAATGCATCAGACAATTTGACACAAATTGAAAGTGACTACACATTCCATTATCCCAAATTCCCTTGGTAATGGAAAATGATTGTTAAAGACAGTTTCTAATATGTCTTAGAAGCATGAGGCTGTCTATGGAAAATAATACCCTCGATTATCAGGAAAGATAAGCATTCTAAAGGAAGCAAGGCCTACAGTAATTCTATGATCCAAAGCTCACTATTCTGACTACTGGCTGTGCAAACACTTTCATTAAGCAATATTAAAATAAGCAAAGAAAACTGCTACCAGTGGAACACATTTAAAAATTGGGTATAGAAGTGACTCATGGGGCAGTGAGTCATTAACAAAAAAGGCAATGTGGTCAGTCAATAATTAAAGCTTGCCAAGATATTTATTGTGGTTTTCCTAAAGAGTCTTTCCATATATTTATATGGTATTCTATTCATGGAAAGCAATTATTTAAAATAAAATTAAAAATACGACATATCAAATCTTTTTTTTCTAGAAAGTTTTGAAAGAAACGGGAATATAATTAGAATCCATTACGTGGTCTTTTGAATTAATATCATTATTTTATAATGCAGCTTTGTGACATTAGTATTGTATGTCTCATGCAAAGAATAGTTATACAATGTAACAATCAAAGCACCTAGAAGCTTAATAATTGGAAAAGGTAAAAGGATACAAAATGCTCATGATAATATTTTTTAAAAAATCATGTGAGAGTACTTCTTTTCCTTATTTTACAGTTGGAAAAGTGATCTCAGAGAAATTAAAGCTACTTCCCAAGGCCATCCAACCGATAGGTGTTAAAGGTGGAATTTGAATTTAAGTCAACCTCACTTGAAAGACCTAATTATTTCTTCTGTGCCATCCTCTTTCTATAGATTTCCAGTCCTGTGTTTTATTCAATTCTGAGTATATCTGCTTTATAGCATTCTTCATAATCATATAGTAATTCAAAGAATATCTTCAGATTCATTGATTTGAAAAGTTCACTCACTCAAGTCATTCAAAAACATTTACTGAGAACTTACTAGTGCTTAAGTGTCATTCTTGGACATTCACCAATCACCATAATAACAATAATAACAGGATTAGAACGCTTTCAATTGCAAGTAGGAGAAACCCAATCTGGACTAACTTCAGCAACACAAAGAGATGTATTGATAAGATACTGGAGATGTTCCCATGAGGAAAGAAAGTGCCACAGGAGTCAGGGCAGTTTTGGGGATCTAAGAGGTTTGTTTTTGTGCTTTTTCTAACCATGACTCTTAGTCTTCATCTCTCCTTTTCACTTCTGTTTGGGAGTACTGCTATAACAGAATACCATAGACTGAGTAATTTATAATGAAAATAAGTTTATTAGCTCATGGTTCTGGAAGGTGTGAAGTTTTAGATTAAGGGGCTGGCATCTTGCAAGGACCTTCTTCCTGCATCCTTCCATGGCTGAAGGGCAAAAATAGGACAGGAGGAAGACAGAAAAGGAGACCAGGCTTGCCCTTTTATAATGAGCCTACAGCTGTGGTAACAGCATTAATTTATTCACTCCACCCTCCTACCCTAATCACCTCTCATTAGGCCCCACCTCCCAACACTGTCTCATTGAGGATTAAGTTTCCAATGCATGCCTTTATAGGGGACATATTCAAATCATAGAACTATATAACAGGCATTATTCTGGACATTTTATGTGTGTTATATTATTAAATCTTCACAATAATTATATGAAATAGGTTACATTTTTGTCCCCAATAAACATTAGCTAATTAAGGTTTAGAGATGGTAAATTGCTCAAGGAAATATAGTCAGCAACTAGGTAAGGCTGGATTGACATAATGTATGTCTGATCTAGGTCTTACAACCATTCTATGCTGCCTCCAGGTTGGGAAACTTAGTACATTTGGGCTACTATAACAAAATATCACAAACTGAGTAGTTTAAAAAAACACTTACTTCTCATAGCTCTGGAGGTGAGAAAGTTCAAGATCAAGCCAGCAGATTCAGTGTCTAGTTGGGCCTACTTTGTTCATAGATGGCTGTCTTCATGTCAGAAGGGCTGTGTCCTCATGTGACAGAAGGGTTGTGGGAGTTCTCTGGGCTCTTTTTTATTTAACTTAATTTAATTAACTTTTTTTTTTTTTCTTGAGACTGAGACTTGCTGTATTGTTCAGGCTGGATTGCAGTGGCTATTCATAGGGGCAATTATAGCACACTGTGGTCTGGAACTCCTGGGCTCCAGTGATCCTCCCACCTTACCCTCTTAAGTAGCTCAGACTACTACAGGCACAAGCCACTGTTTTCAAACTCTAGGGTCTCTTCTATAGGGTCACTAATTTCATTTATGAGGCAACACCATTAACCTTCAGAGGTCCCATTGGGAATTAGAATATCAGTATGTGATTTTGGGCATATTCAATCTGCAACAGAGTCATTTTTATTTTGTTAACCATTACTATACATGATGTGGTTTGTAGGTCCAGGATGCCCTATTTTGTGAATATTTTACTTTTTAATATCCTTAAAATACAGGATTTTGAAGCAAATGTCCATATCAGATGTATCTGGGTAAAACAGGGAGTAGTAGTATCATGCCTATAATTTAGGCCCTTAATCATTTAATGAAGCCACTGAAATCATTTAAAACAAATACTAGCATCAACATAGTAAATCCTGTTATGCTTTGGGTCAAATATAATACTCAAACCTTTTCTTATAGCCTGATGCCAAAGCAGGGGTTTATCTCTTTTTGAATTAAACACCTGATACTTTCTACCTTTATCCCCTATGCTGAGTTTTATATCTATTTATTCCTAGCTTAGTTTTATTCTTGATTTTGATAATCAGTCTCTTTGGCAAATACGTTGAAACATGTTCCCTTCATTTATTGTATTTAATATCATCAAATTGCTTACCACATTAGAGACCATGTATTACTTATTTATTTCTTTTTTGTTTTTTAATGTTTGTTTCACCATTAAATAATAAATTTTCCAAACATAGGGACCATGTCCACTTCGTTCCCCAGTGAATCCTCAGTGACTAGCTAAGTGTTTGGTAGAATAGTCAACCAATAAGTAATTTGATTAAATAGATGAATTGACTGATATTTTAATATATACAGCATACTTTTATATAATTTGAAATCAAATTTTGTTATTACAACAAAACAAAATACTTTTGTTCTGTATTTAAGATACAACTCTACAGCAGGCGATATTTGATGTTTCCCCACCTTGAGCTCATATGTCAAGTGGAAACATGTTCAGATTTGCTCCTATCACCCTGCATTTGTTCAGTGTGGGTTTATATTGCCCAAACTTCTCCTTTTATACTGGGCAAACTCCTAGTCTCTCATTTCAAATTTTTTCTATTATCAACCACATGTAAATCTATTTTGCCCTCTTCAAGGTGGATTCTTCTCCACTTGTATTTCTATGGTGCAATTCAATTATTGTTCTTATCATTTTTCAGTTATTATTTGTTTAAATTCTTGTAACTTGGAAGATGAAATCTATCTCTAAATATCTCTTTGTATTCCTTGAAACTTATTTATTTATTTATTTATTTTTGAGACAGAGTTTCGCTCTTGTGGCCCAGACTGGAGCACAATGGCGCGATCTCGGCTCACTGCAACCTCTGCCTCCTGAGTTCAAGCGGTTCTCCTGCCTCAGCCTCCCAAGTAGCTGAGATTGAAACTAATATTATTAGAGAACCTGGAACACAGTAGCTATTATCATGTCCATCATTATTATAATCATGAGAAACCTATGTTCTAGTGAAATTTATCTGTAAACTCTGTACCCGAGGTCCTACCACGGAACCACATTCTGAGGATGGCAATGATTCTGATGCTGGTGGCGTTTAAGTTGGTTGGGAGCTGACAAAACACAATTCCTAAGAAAAAGTCAGTATACTGAAGCAAAGACAGAATTGTACAAAAATTAAGAAATTTGGAGTAGGGGGAGCAGAGAGGAGGACTATTGAGGAATTAAAGAAATAACAGGATAATATATTTTTCAACATGTACAAGTGTTTCCATTCAAAACTTACATTTTAGTGTGAGTTTCCCTGGCGGATCAAGTGCTCATCATATATATTTCATTTTCTATTTCAGATTACTTCCCAGATTTTCAACACCATCTATCCTCCTCTCTGTCTGCCCAGCCTTTTATTTGATATTTAGCACATGACATTAACTCCATGACTAATTGACTTCATAAGACATAACCAAAATGAGGTGTAGTTTTCTAATGAAAGACCACATTTGAAAATGCAAAATAAGATAACCTATAATAACAATGACTCATATCTGGGGAAGCAGCTAGGGCTCTGAAATTCTAATAACTTTGGCTCAAATTCTGCCTATTACTCACTTTGGAGCTTCAGTTTCTCTTCTATATGACTGAATAATACCCACTTCACATGGTGATTGAGAAAAAGAAATAAAATAACATATGCAGAGTGTCTGGCCAATATGTGCTCAATAAATAGGTATTAAATTCAGTTGAATTAAAAGAAAATTGTATGTTCTTTAGCTATTTAATTCACTCTATTCAAGTATATCCTATTTTGTAATTTTAAGGAACTTAATCAATTTAAAGAAGTAGATTAATCTGTCCAAGGTTGTCAAGTTAGTAACTGGAACAATCAAAATTAGAATGCACAAAGAACAAAGGAAAAGATATTTAAAGGGAGATACTGTAACAACTACTAAGTCAGAAAGATTCTTGAGAATGTAGATAATATAATGTATTTCTGTCCCTGTAAATAGTGAATAACAACAAATTAATAAACATTAGACAAATAATGAATCATACTTGATTTCAAACAGGGCATGACCAACTCTTATCTCCTTAATCACCAGTATTAAAACAAATGCATGGCTTTGCTCAGTTGACATGCTTACTGATATAAATGAAGATCTGAGAGTTCTTGCTTAATGCTGGAAGGCATTATTAATCTCTTTGGAACTTTGGGGGATTTTTGGAACAGAAATTTGATGGAGTTTTGTGAACTACTGTGAATAATCCTAGATTTCAGAGAAAAAATAATGAAAACCAAAATGATCTCAGACTAGTGAGACAGTGGCTTCATAAATCCATCCCACTCAATAATAGTCTTTTTTCTAACATTCATTAAAATCTGAAGATTTCAGAGGAGTTTACGCTTTATTCTGGACAATTAAGCCCACGTGCTACAGGTATTTATTGAAGAAGGATTAACAGAAGCCTAGGTATTTATGGAGCTGTGATCCTGGAAGCAAGTGCAGAGAGAGGGAAGTTATTTTTTTCCTTCCTTATTTTTACAGTAAGGAAAGCCTGAGGCACTTTTCAATGAAGCTGCTCTAGGCAGACCCTAAGGGCCTGCCTTACTGCTGAGCATACTCAGCCAAGGAAGATGAGTAGGAGGCAATGAAACTGGAGAAGATTAAAAGCATCACAACTGCAGGTCTGCTTTAACCCTCATCCAAACAAGGAGCATCTAGTAAACAAGATTCGGAACACACAGGCCCTCACGTCAGACCCTTTGATCAGCTGGCCAAGCACACAGGCCCGCAACTGTACTTAGCAGCCTGGAAAATCACACCTGAGGCAGGGTCAGCCACCTTTGTCAAAGGAGGAAAGGCTTTTTCTGTTCTGGAGCCTACAGAGCTGTTTCAGGAATTATGTCCTGAGACCTTGGGACACAGTGATAATCATCTCATGCATTTGGAGATTTGATCTGGAAAGGGCTTTGGGGATTATCTGTACACTCTGCTTCTTGTGCAAACGGGAGGGACCTTTGTGAGATGTCTAAGTTACAGTTTCGAGAGTCAGGACTATAAACACATCTCCTAATCTTTGATACATATTACTGCCTCTCAGAACAAAATTAAATAAATACTCTTTGGGACAAGTTATTGATTCCCAATCACCTATGATACTTTTCAGTATCTCTTATAGATAAAGTTAAACTCCAGTTTTCACAAATAGTCAACTGAGTACGTGCATGGATAAGTGGGGTACCCATAAAAAACACAGGTTCTTCAGAGATTGTGCTCTTGGTGCCTATGTTAATCTGGGAATTATAATACTTTATTACTAAAAAGTAAAAGACAACATATCAGAAGTACCTAACTAAAAGGGCAACATCTTACACATCTTGGCATTTAATAATAATAATAGTTAGGATGTTTAGCATATTCCCTTTGCAACAGCATTAGTTCCTTTGCTCATTTTTGTGCCTCATCCTTTCACTGTCCACACAGAAGACCCCATGGCTCCTTTCAGATTTAACTATTACAAATTTGCTCTTGGTTCAGCCACTCTGCAGATATTTAGCTGTCCAGAAACCTAGCTTCCAGGGATGTCCCTTCATCTCTGGTACTGTTCATCTTCCATTCACCCTGACTCTTCTCCTTCTACATGGATCCATGTGTGTTTTTCTCTGCATCCTATTTTGAAACTGAGTAGTCTTTTCGTTTTAGGGATCTGAAGATGTTCGGACAGAAACCATTACTATTAATACGTAATGAGATCATTCCTGTTTGATCATGAAACATAATCATCTTAAATTTGAAGCCAAAAGTCTAATAAATTCTAAAATATGTATTACAAGAAAAGAAAAAAATGTATTTTCAAGACTGGCAAACAAATAAACAAATCTCCTCAGCTTAAAAAAAAAGGTTACCAAAATTTATGTCAGAAGAAGGAATGTTCTTACTGAATCCCTGAATTAAGAGTCTTGGCTCTCAGTTTCTTATGGAAACAGGAGGGCAGAACAGGACAATTCACTTCACCTAGCCAATGTTCCTTCACCTGTGAAATGAAACTAATCAATGTCCCCTGCCAGGCCTGAGGTAAGGAGTCATTAATAAAGGCACACAGCAACAAACATTCACATTCGTGAATCGTTAGTATGTCCAGTATCTTAAAGTCTTTGGGTGATATTTTGTTCAAGCTTCAATATCCCACATAAGAGAGAAATCTTTTTATCTTTTTTTTTTTTCTGAGGTGGAGTCTTACTCTGTTGCTGAGGCTGGAGTGCAGTGTCGGCTCACTGCAACCTCCGTCTGTCTCCTGGATTAAAGCAATCCTCCTGCCTCAGCCTCCTGAGTAGCTGGGATTACAGGCACCCACCACCTCACCTGATTAGTTTTTATATATATATATATATATATATATATA
>NW_016807690.1:2541764-2548233 GCF_001698545.2 Rhinopithecus bieti
GTAGAGTTGGGGTTTCACCATGTTGACCAGGCTGGTCATGAACTCCTGACCTCAAATGATCCACCCACCTCAGCCTCCTAAAGTGTTGGGATTACAGGCGTGAGCCACAGTGCCCAACCTAGAGAGAAATCTTATCCCCATTTTACATAGGCTAAGCCAAAGTTCGGATGCAATGCTATATGTGCTGATTACTTTTTGATCAAATAATGCCATGGAATGTCATTTATTTGTTATTATTATTATTATCCCTTTAAAAAGTAAGTGAATACAAGATTGGCAAAGAGCTATATTTGGCTTTAATCAAGGAAATGAAGCTGCCCTTCTGTGCCCATCTCTTTTCTTGAATTGCCGGGCTTTGCAAGTGTACTGTCTAAACCTGCAGACTCCATTTGTGCGTGCCTCTTTCCCTACTTAGGCAATCTTCATCTTATCCCCAAAACTCTTCAAAAAAAAAGGATAAAATAAATAATGTTTCTGTTCAAACAACAAGGAGGCCAGAAATTGCATCGCTATCTATTTCATTGGAAAATATCTCTCCCTCTCTCCCTACTCCCCTAATTTCATACCTCATTTTCATTTCCTATTCTGTGATGAGAACTTAGACAAAATCAATATAAAATTTGAGTGAATAGGTATCAACTTCACTCTGGGGGAAAACGACATTAGTCCACTATAGCAACTCAAAAAAGAACCTAAGGGTTTTGAAGATTGAGTTACCTTAACCTTGAATTTACCCCACACATCTTTATTGAGCCCTGCTAAAGTCCTGAGTATAAATTAGTCAATAAGAAAGATGTATTTTCTATTCTTATGGGGTCACACATTAGTAGACAAGACAGCTTGTCTGTTATTTAAGAGTGGGGATGGAAAGTATGACCTTGTGTCTTGCTTCACTTACTTGATAGTAGAAACAGCAGCCGTAGTCATGGTTGTTATACTAATAACTAATCTTTATTGATGTTTTCTATAGGTCAGGCATTGTTCTACCCACCTTGAAGGTATGAACTCATTTAATTACTATTCTAAATTCCAAAATTGCCGCATACTGTTTTAACTGTTCAGTATTTTTTGTGTATCCATATTAATGGGTAAGACAGCTGGGCATTCAAAGAATACTAGAATATCCAGAATCAAAAAGGAACTTAAACAAATTTGCAATCAAAAAATAAACAACATCATTAAAAAGTGGGCAAAGGACATGAACAGATGCTTTTCAAAAGAAGACATACATACAGCCAACAAGCATATGAAAAAATTTTCAACACCACTAATCATTAGAGAAATGCAAATTAAAACCACAATGAGATACCAGCTCATATCAGTCAGAATGGTTATTATTAAAAGGTAAAAAATAACAGATGCTGATGAGATTGTGGAGAAAAGGGAACATATAAACACTGCTAGAGTGAACATGAATTAATTCAGTCATTGTAGAAAGCAGTTTGGTGATTCCTCAAAGTCCTGAAGACAGAAATACCATTCAACCCAGCAATTTCATTACTGGGTATATAGCCAAAGGAGTATAAATCATTCTACCATAAAGAAACATGCACACATATGTTCATTGCAGCACTGTTCACAACAGCAAAGACATGAAATCAACCTAAATGCCCATCAATGGTAGAGTAGATAAAGAAAATGTGGTACATATATGCCATGGGATACTATGCAGACATAAAAAAGAATGAAAACATGTCCTTCACAACTACATGGATGCAACTGGAGGCCATTATCCTAAGAAAACTAACATGGGAAGAGAAAACCAAATGCCATATGTTCTCACTTATAAGTGGTAGCTAAATATTAAGTACATATGAATGCAAAGAAAGAAACAACAAACACTGGGGCCTACTTGAGGGTGGAAGGTGGGAGGAGGGTGGGAGGAAGGTGAGAATCAAAAAGCTGCCTATTGGATACTATGCTTACTACCTGGGTGACAAAACAATCTGTACACCAAACCCCTACAATATGCAACTTAGCTATATAACAAACCTGCACATGTACCCCTGAACCTAAAATAAAGTTATAAAAAATAATATCATAGAGCACTAAAACATCACTGGAAATAAAACTTAAAGGAGCAAAGCATATTGGACAGAAATCTTGTCAGGGAGAAGAAAACAAGTAGTCGAAAAATATTTTCTAACTGCTGGGCATGAGGATGATAACCCTCAGGAGGGTGGTTGAGTCACAAGAGTTTCTCTCTAGAGTGCCTTTAGGAGTAGATGGGTCCTGTTGCCTTCCATCTTTGTTTGTTTTTGTCAGATGGGGTAGGTATGATGGAACCAAAAGTGGATTGCTCTCTGTACCAGCCGAGAGATTGAGCATCGGCGTCCATGTCCCCTGCCAGTCCTTCATTCCATTCTTAGAGCATCCTCCAAACATGCATTGGAGAAAGCTCAAAAACTATGATTCAAACAAGCATCAAATTATTAACCTCCTAGGTTATCTTTGTTATTTAGGCATTTGAACTTCAGAATTATGTTAAGCAATTGCCTAGTTTACAAATCCTTCCTATTTGGGTACCTATCTTTCTTTTCTTAGTTGCCCCCCTTCTGTCTCTGCACATGCATGCATTTCACCACCACTACCTCCCTAATTCCTTTCCTAAATATTTGTTTATCTTATTTCTCTACCAAGTTTGAGTTCCATTAACACAGTAATTTGTCTTACTTATCTCTGTACTCCATTGCTGGTGTCCTGCATAATGCATAATATGGGTGTAATAAATATTTGCTAGATAATTTTCTACTGAAAGAAAAAATCATAGTGACTTGTTTAGTAATTCACACCTACTACATCTAAGAAAACCTAATGCACAGATCAGACATCAAATAAATATTTGTTGAATGTCTATATCATCATCTAATCCCTTGTTCCTTTGAATAATTTTCATTTCCTCTAACAAGAGCAAATCATTTTCTTCCCTTTCCTTTGAATAGTCTCTTATGCTATTCTTGTCTTTCAGAACATCCAGAAGTGCCTTCGTTTTTTAAAGCTCTGAAGTGTATTCAAAACTGTGTTATTTATAGACTAATTGGCAAAGCCATATAAGTGCAATGATGGCAGCTCAATTTCTGGGTACAGTCTTATTTGGTTCATCATAATTTGACAAGTTGGCATGTTTGAGGTTAATGAGAAAATTCATTTTAAGTGACATACTAGACATTTAGGGGAGCAACAGTCACACTAATGAGGAATTACATGTTATACACACTGCATAGTCTTTGCAACTTTTCTTTAAAAAATGTCATGCATGATTAACTCTGCTTAACTCTAGACAATAAGAGAAAGAAAGGGCAAAACCCAGACTTCTAAAGAGAAACAGGATGTATCTTCTTGTTATAAATATTTTATTGTATATAATTATTCATATAATTGTTCACATATGAATATACTAGAATATTTAACAAATTGTCAGATGTGGCCAGTATCATAGTTATGAAAATGACAGCTACAAATAAAGACTGATCTGAGTGTCTTAGCGTGATGTATCTTAATAACTTAATGTGCGAGGTAGAAGCTTGAGGTGATAGCCTAGGTGGGCAAACATGGCCATTGTTCCCTGCCTTGTGTGGAAGCACAAAACAGAATTAAAGTATTTGCCTGCATTACGCTGAATATAATTGTTTATAATAATACCAGGGAAATGTCACCGGTCCTCATAAATAGCCTTTTAAAATGAGCTAACCTCTCTGAATATCGAGAAGCAACCCTTTTACAAAGGCATTCAGTTAGAGAGCCAAATGGCATTCAAGTTAGGCCCATGGGAATAAATAATTCAGCAAAATATAATTTACTAAATAAATATTTACTAGCACCTACTACATGACAAGCACTTTTCCAGGTGTAGAGAAACAACAATGAATGGCAGACTTACTGTCACTGTCCTCAAGGAGCACATAATTTAGTGGGAAGAAACTTGCAGTTCCAGTAAGTTCAAGGTTAACGTATTAGTGGGTAAGAAACTCTACAGATGAAACTATAGCAAGTGAATGTTGTCAAAAAGAGACAAATCTGGTTCTTTTTGGGTAACTGGAGCCTACTGATAATTAGTTTTATGAAGATCTTTGTGTTAATATTGGGTATTTTTAAAGAAACAGAACAGAGATATATAGCCTGTGTTTGAAGCACAAGTTCAGTCATTTTTCCAACTTGGTAAAAGCTTTATTACAAGTCCAACTTCTTGTGCTTGTAATTAATGATCTTGCTTGTCACTTATTCCACTGGTGTGTGGACATACTTGACAAAGTGTATATGTAAAGAGAGGTCTTTGAGATCATCATATTTAAGTATACATATGGAAAGCAGTAATAAGGGTACCTAGCATTTGTATTGTGACTTACTAATGACAATGTGCTCTGAATATGCATTATTGCAGTGGCTTTTGACCCTAGCTGGGTATTAGAATTCTGTGTGCAGGTTGTTAAAATCACCTATACCTAGACCCCAGCCCTGCAGATTGTGTTTCAGTAGGTCAGAAGATGGTATTTTTAAGCAGCCTCATGGATGATTTTGAATTGTTGTCAGGGTTGAGAACCATTGTTTTTGGTAATTTTTTTTTTTTTTGCTATGCCCCTGAGAAACAGACTTTATTAATGTGCCATGAACTTTCATGCTTTGGTATTTAGAATGGTTCTCCTGAAGCACCTCCTCGGGGAAGCCTTCCCTAACCACATCTTCCACTAACACCATCACCACCCAGGCAGATCCAAATCACAAACATGTACCTTCAACATACCTTTGCTTTGTCATCTTATTGTGCTGTAATTTTTATCGTGGTTGCTTATATGTCTCTCCTACTTAGGTTTAAGCCCTTTAGGGACACGGACTATTATCTTTTTATCTTTGTATCTTAAGAACGCAGTACATTACGTGGACATGATAGAAATAAAATTAACAATGATAATAATAATACACTGTGCTTATTATGTGCCAGAAACTATTTATATAGCATTACATATGCATAAAATGATTTAATATCCATGCCAACCATGTGATGTAAGTGAGATAAGTACTCTTATATCCCCATTTACAGATGAGGAAATTGGGGTACAAAAAGCAACCTAATGACACACTGCCTGTTTAATGAAGGTGCTAATATCATGTCCACATCACAGAATGAAAAAAAATGCTTTTCATTTTACAAATGAGGAAACAGAAACTCTTCGAAACACCAGCCCTTGAAGTGTTGGCCATTTATATCATGGTTTAGATACTTGCTCTTACAATAATTAGAAATACAATCAACAGAGCTGGGTTTTG
This sequence comes from Rhinopithecus bieti, assembly GCF_001698545.2. Lineage (NCBI taxonomy): Eukaryota > Metazoa > Chordata > Mammalia > Primates > Cercopithecidae > Rhinopithecus > Rhinopithecus bieti. Next base: position 2,547,030 of record NW_016807690.1, read on the forward strand.
GGGGATTCTCCCAATTCAGTATATCCTGTGTCTGGTGCTTCTTCTACATTGTGCTCTTCCCTCTGTTAAATGGGGGAGGCAGAAGATACCAGCTGAGCCACTGCATTGCATGTGCCTCCAGTTGAAAACAGATGATGGTAACGATCAGTGCCAACCATCTGTTGACATACTGATGAGCCACTGAAAAAAAATGGAGTGCATTTATTTGTTCACATTTCCAGATTATTTAAAAATAAGGAGCAATGGGAGTTATTAAATTGGGCAATCTGGGTTCTAAGTAGCATTTATATACTTTTTTTTCCTGGATGCCTTCTTTAAAATTAAATTTTTAATAACCTTTAAGCCTTGCAGCCTTGAGGGAATAATTTCTTTCACAGTAGTTCAAAGGTTTAATTTCACAGTAAAGCTTTTGAAATATGGTATTATCCCTTTTGTTCTAGAAAATTACTGTTTAAAAAAATCATATTTCAAAGTAATGATTGTAATGAGAAAAAGATATGAAGCCCAACTTGAAAAGGGAAGAATGATAACCTCGCCTGTGATGTCCTCTAGTGAGCCTTTCCCTCATGGATTCTAATTTGTAACAGTTCGAAAAATCTTTGGAATTGTGCAGTCTCTGCCCAGTTATACAGCCTGGCTGCAGTCTAGGAAAGGGGGGTTTATATAGACACAATGGAAGCTATTAGCTTTCTTATATAAATAAAATGCAGCATGTCTTCAGTCCTGCTGTGTGTGTGCTTTCTACAATGCTATTTCCAAACAAGGTTATCTGTGGAGTTCTAAAGCCATTTTCTTGAGCGTTCAAGTTGTGTATGTAGTTGCAGAAGAGACAGTGGAAATGTTCAATTGTAGGAGAGCCTGATAGGGAAGGGGAAGAGAACTAATAAATATTGAGCATCCAGCTTGTGCTAGAGACTGTATGCTGGGCTTCACATATATATTATCTTTTATCATCTTCACAGCAGTCCTCTGAGATAAATGTACTATTAGTCTCATTGTACTGATGGTAAAGCCTCATTCTACAAGGGATGCTACTCACCTTCTTACTTTAAAAATAAAAATCCTCACTGCAACTTTTAGTTCAAAGTCCCATGGCCCAGGACTCACTTTATAAGAGTACTTAAAGGGATTTATTAATTTTCCCTTCCCTTCCCTTCCCTTCCCTTCCCTTCCCTTCCCTCCCCTCCCCTCCCCTCCCTCCCTC
>NW_016807690.1:2548322-2555790 GCF_001698545.2 Rhinopithecus bieti
CTCCCTCCCTCCCTCCCTCCCTCTTTCTTTCTTTCTTTCTTTCTTTCTTTCTTTCTTTCTTTCTTTCTTTCTTTCTTTCTTTCTTTCTTTCTTCTTTCTTTCTTTCTTTCTTTCTTTCTTTCTTTCTTTCTTTCTTTCTTTCTTTCTTTCTCTTTTTTTGATAGTCTCACTCTGTTGTTCAGGCTGGTGTGCAGTGGCACGATCTCAGCTCACTGCAACCTCTGCCTCCCAGGTTCAAATGATTCTCATGCCTCAACCTCCTGATTACCTGGGACTATAGATGCATGCCATCATGCCCAACTAATTTTTGTGATTTTAGTAGAGACAGGGTTTTGTCAGGTTGGCCAGGATGGTCTTGAACTTCTGACGTTAAGTGATCCACCCACCTCTGCCTTCCAAAATGCTGGGATTACAGGCGTGAGCCACCATGCCTGGCCTGGGATTTATTAACTTTCAAATTAATCCTGATTATTACACATTGTATGACTGTATCAAAATATCCCATATATCCCATAAATATATACACCTACTCTGCACCCACACAAATGTTTAAAAAGACATAAAATGAACCAAAGAAGAAAGGCTAATGGAATGAGAACTATATATGCATAGCAGAAATAGAGCCATATACATTTAGTAAAAATCGTACTACTGTTAACTGCTAAAGGATCAAAATGAAGGGGGGTGTGTGTAATAGACAGGAACACCAGACAAAGACTCAGAATGAATGGATACCATTTCTTGGGCTGTAAAATCTCGGACAAATCACTGAAATTATCTTGGCTTCAATTCATGCACCCAAGCAATGGGTGCAGAAAGATGTGCAATGTTACACTCAAATAATAAAGGAAATTAGAATGAAAAGAGGTTTTCTGAACTATGGCCTACCATGCTAAAGATACCCATGGCAGTTCACCCTGGCTCTGTGTATATGGTTGGGTGATCATTGATTGTTAAATGTTTTCAACACAGTATTTATCATTCTTCATTGCAAAGATTAATTTAGACATTTTTCTGACAAACACCCTCCAAAATTCTTAGTGCAGAGATTACCTTTTGTTCATCATTATATTTATCATGTATTATATGCTCAGAACCTGTTTGTTGAAATTCAATATTGTATTTCTATTTATACATTCATGAACTCAATTAGCATGAATACCTACTAAGAAGTACAAGATAATCATTAGAATGGAGGAAATTTAATCTAGAAGCTTTAATGAAATAACATCTTGAATGGTTTATAGAAACATGGACTATAGGTTTTAATGTCATAAACTTTATTTTTGTTCTTCTGTACCATTTAAACTTTGGCTTACATAATAATAATAAGAGCTAACTTTGAATACATACTATTTGCCATGTTCTATGATAAACAGACTATATGCACTGTCTTATTAAAATATCCAAATAACTCAAAGAAGTTAATAATGCTATTATAAATATTTAGGAAACTGAGGCTTGGAGAGGTTAAGTAGTTCAACGTTACAGTAAATATAGAGGTTAAGATTCAAAACTATGTCTCTCTGATTCACTTATTTATTCATTCAACAAACCTTTATTAAGTTCTTGCTGTGTGTCAGATGCCATGGTAGGTGTTGGGAATAGAGTAGCAAATAATATAGGTACAGTCTTCACACTTGTGAATTTACTGCCTAACAGTAAAAGAAATCTATTAAGCAAACAAGCATATTATGCATTGATTAATTAATTATAATTTTAAAATGGATTTTTTTAGATGTTTAAACTGGTAGCTACAGGAACCAAGCTTGGAATGTTCTTGTTATATTTGAAACATATATAAAAATTTTCTCCTTTCTGATAGCTTCCTTATGGAGATAGCATGGGGCTGTACTCTTGTGTTCGTTCATCTTCAAGGAGTCATTTATCTCAACTAATTTACTGCTTAGCTTCAACATTCTCAGCCACTAATTTAGACCTTAATGTTTAAAATGATACCTATCTATATTCAATTTTAAATATCATGAAACTGTAATACACCATCTAAAAACAACAGAGTGGCTATTAGATACATGTGCTCTCCTGACTCTAGATTGGTCTCCAACAGGCATATCTCAGAAAGGAGTGTCTTTGCTGGTGGAAGGACTGGGTTCCCTAGATTGATACATTTCAATCTTGTAACATGTCAACTTTGTTAGATAATTTCTTGTCTCTGAACCAAGAAACCCTGTTTGGTAAATTTAAACATACGAAATTTAGATAGAAAGAGCTCCTACTGTGATCTATATTATGGGTGGTTGTGGTATATAATTAAATGTATAAATTTGGTCTTTGTTCCTGGTTCCTGGAGGAGAGTTCCTAAAAACCTTGGAATTTCCTGAGTGATAACAGTGACTTTTGTTACTAATAATGAGTTACTAATAGTGAGCTGATGATATCTCAGTTCATGTTAATAAGGTAACTCTTAGCAGGACCCTAGAGAGCTTCAGGATAGGGGCTGATCACCAGAGAAGCCAAGAATGTGATTAGAGGTTTAAAGCTATCAGCTCCACCCCAACCTCCCTCTGTGGAATGGGAAGGACTGGACATTGAGTTCAGTGGCCAATGTCCAATGATGCAGTCAATCTTGTCTGTGTAATGAAACTTTGATGAGAACTCTGAAACAAAGATTTGGGAGAGCTTCCCTACTGGTGATGTGCAAGTGGGTAGCATTCTTAGAGAGGGCCTCACAACTGTGTACACCTGCTCCTCCATGTCTTGCCATATGCATCTCTTTCATTTAACTGTTCCTGAGTTGTATCCTTTATAATAAACCTGTAAGTACAGTATAGCACTTTCCTAAATTCTGTGAGTTGTTTTAGCAAATTATCAAAACTTATTTGCCTATCATATGAAGGGAGCCCTGAATTTGTAGTTGGCCAGGCAAATGGGCAGGTAGCCTGGGCACTCCATTTGCAGTGGACATGTAAAGTGGTGACAGTCTTGTGGAATATCTGTGGGGCCTGCCACTCTGGGTAGCTTGTGTCAAAATCAAATTGAATTAAGACAAGAATTGGTTGGTGTTGGAACGATGTGTTTGAATTGTTTGGAAAAACCACAGAGTGGTAGAAGTTTAACTTGGTTTTACCAAAGGGTCATGACCAGGCTTAAATTCTGATACTGTCATTTAGAATTTGTGTGACCTTGAAAAGTTACTTAATCTCTTGGATTCTCTGTTTCCATAAAACTGAAATGTTCAAAAGAGGATTGTTAGAAAGATTAAATTAGTTATTATAAATATAGGGCTTTTCTCAATAGCTGACACCTAGTATTTAGTAATTTTAATTTTACTTCTTTTTGTCCCCCAGTGTAAGTTCTAGAACAGGCTACTTAGTAATAGCTCAGAAACCCTGTAAGTTTCTAATTATGCATATTATATTAGAGAAACTTCAATATTTCTCTATGAACTGATATCTTTCAGAATGTCACATACATCTAGAAATGGAATAGAAAAATTAAAATTTTATTTCAATCTCACGTGTCATGCATATTTTCCTGATTTTCTAGATGAGGAGGTTGCCTGAGGAATGAAAAGACTTGGTTGATGTTATCAGGTTTTTCAGTGATTATAAAGTCCTTGGTTTTCAGCCTGTGACTCAGCCTGTATATTTCTCCTGGCACAGTTTATAGCCTAGTGTCAGACCATGTGTTCTCGTTTGGGGTTTGGAAAAAATAGTCACCAGTTTAAACTATATGACAATTAAAATGCAAAAGATAGTGTAAGAAATGGCACTGAATTAATTAACATTTACAACATATTAGCTATGGGATATTTTTTTCCAGGGGCAAGAGGTAGAAATAAAGGAGTAGAGTGCTTCCAATAAAGAGGTAGATGTGCCTTTAAGGTTTAACCACTTACGTTCTTACAAAACCAGCTTCTCTGATAAGACAGACCAGCCAAGTCTGCGTGTCTTGCAATTTTCAATACACAGTTCCGCTTTCACACTTCAATAATTCATTTTCTAGCACTTAGAATCCAGAAACCTGCTTTCACTGATGTAGCTAAAATGCAAGGAGCATAGTTTAATAACAAACATCTCCACTTATCTCATCTCATTCCTCAGTAAATTGTGTTGGAAAACATGTGTAAACAGTACCGAGCAAACAGAGCATTTATGGTCTCCTTTAGAATGTGTTCTATTTGAATTCTAGATTTAGTGACTTTTAGAGGGTAGCCACTTTCCATAATAAAAATGCAAAGCTTTCTAAAATGAAGTTTCTAATACTATCATAGAATCTTCAAACTTAGATTCAAATAGAACTAACATACACGGAGCATCCAATTTGTTCGTGGACTGCTCTGAATGGTTTCAAATCTCTGTGTAGCAGGTATTATTGGTATTATTGCCTTCATTTCATAGACAAGGTGCCTAAAACTGGTAGAAGTTAAATTATTTTTTTAAGGTTGGAGTTGAAATAGAGCTTAGAGGTTGCCTATTCTCAGGTTTGTCCCATGGAAAAATAATTGCTACAATATTTTTGAAAGGATAAATCCTAACAGGCTTGGATGCTTCCTACAATGAGGAATTAGTTACTAACTTTACTCTTTAGGAAACACATATGAAAGTTAAAATTATCATTACACATTCCAGAAGTTGCTTCTACTGTGAAAAGTCATTAATTCTATCAGAGATACCTTCCAAGAACATGGTGACAGTACGTATTTAGCATATTTTCTTATGTTCAAATATTGAACAATAACTGGATATGTCAGATAAGCAAAATAATCCCAACGAGGTCTTCTTTCAATGATGTTAAGTATTAGGAAAATAAAACAAATGTCTGAGAGCGTATGAGGTGCCCTTTAAGTTCACACATGCCATACAGATGATCACAGATATTTTGTTTCTCAAAGACACTGAAAATGATTTACTGAATAATGTATTTAGTGATAGTTAGATAGTATAAGCAATGAAGAAAATTAAGTTTCATTGTTTCTCAGCATAGCTCTAAAGTAATCCAAGTGGAACTACTGCTGAGTAAAAAAATTAAGATCATCATCTATGTAAATTACCAATGTTAAACAGGCTATGACAAACCATCAAGGTGTCCCCAATGATTTAAAAGGGATGTTATGGTTTATCAGCTGTCTTGTCAATATCAATAATGTTATCCACGATGTAGCCTTTGCAAGTCATTACTTACTTAGTATTAATGTAGATAATTGCAATAAGGCAGCTAATACTAATAAGCATCCATTTTTCCTAGACACTTGGATGGCTAATATGCACATTTTACATATTTTACCTCCAGATCTTATAAAACACTGGTAAGATCTTGTCTATCCTCACAACTTCATAGACAGATCAAAAGAGCTCAGAAAAGTCATATAACTCTTAAGTAACATTGGCAAGATCTGTCATACTCTCACAATTTCACATCTGGAAAGAACCTGATGAGTCAAACCCATCTCTTTGGCACTAAATAAAGGGAGGGCGTAATTCCTCACTGCCACTTTTTAGTACTTGAGATGATGAGAGCAAATCTCAGTATAACAAAGGAACGCATTCATCCTTAAGCAAACAGAGCTCTTCACTGGATGCTCAGCACATTAAAAACATTAATGTCCATCAGATTAACATGTCCTATATGGACTGTGACATCAGTGGCAATCTGACCACTGAAGCTTCCTATTTGTGGTGTGGAACTGTAAATCAACCAGACTGTATTTCTGGAGCCCCTCTAATCTAAATTGCAGAACATGCAAATTTCTGGAGCCCCTCTAATCTAGATAGAACTGAGTTCTGGACAAGTGATATGAATGAAAGAGATGAACAACACTTTCAGGTCTGGACCATAAAAACCCCCTGACAACTGCTTCATTGTCTCCTATTTATTTATGCTAGCTGGCTGTCAAAATCCAGGGTGATCTTAAAACCCAAATATTGAAAAAGATGAAATCTCTATCAACTGGGTTCTTCAAGCACAGCAACCCTCCTCTACCTCCACCTTCTGCAGCTTGATCTCTGAGAAAGAACTTCTCTTGTATCAAAACACTGAGACTTGAGAATTTATCTCTTAGAGTAGTTAGTGATATCTAATAGACATTACAAGACACACATAATATTTTCAGAATATAGTCCAGAATCTACACAGGTCAAACCAATTTTCTGGAAGAGCAAAACATGTAATAGCATTAATTTTCTAAAATTTTCTTTTAGAATTTTTAACTAAAGAAAAAAATATTACTTTGAAATGATGAATGACTGTAACTTTGGCTGGCACTTAGCAGAACCATTAATAAGAAAGCCAGTAGTTTTCCGTGTCCTTGGAAACAAAAAGCAGAATTAGTCTGTTTCAGGGATTGGAGATAAAGCAAAATGTCAAAAGAAAACAATAATATACCACAGCGAGATTATGGTGTGTTTAGCAACACCACCAACAACACCACCACAACCAGATTTTGAGTAAGACTTAAAAAGTTAAAGTTAATTATACAGTTGAATCAGCCTCTTTTTTTTTCTCTCCTTCTCTCTCTTTTATTTCTTTCTTACCATCTTAAACGTAGATTAAAATGTTGACCATGCTAAAAACAACACAATCATCTATTGAGAACCTTTGATGCTATAAAAAATATTGTCTCATCCTTTACATGTTATTGCAATAGTAATACTTAAAAGAGCACCATAAAGAAAGTATTAATTTAGCCACTCTATAATTAGGGAAACAGAAAGATTAAAGGAGATGCCTGTAGTCAAATGGCAGGAATGGGTGAGAACCAAGATATATTTGCCTAAATATCCTCCTCCACCCAAGACACCACAGGCTTCCATCTCCAGCAACATGAGGACTCTGCTCTCTGTATTTTCCCTTGTGCCTGTCTAAATGGTGAAACTCATGGTGTTTGAGGAGTTGCCTACTACTTAGCCACTTTGCAGAATCTGCATTTGTTGGTCACTCTTCTTTAGGCAGGCCTCATACCACCGTCTTCTTGATCTCTTCCTAACTGTACCTACTTCTGGGCCTCCTTTACTTTTTTCTTTCCCAAAAGACTTGACCCACTGCTCTTCTTTCTAGGAAAATTGCAGTTTCTCAGGACCCCACACAATTTGTCAGCAATACTTGGAATATTTTTCCCTCAGTGGAGTGTCATTATTGAATTTATGTTTGAAGTGCATATATTCGAAGATAAAAAATGCATTTTATTCTTTATATACAATCAATAGTTTATGTTGCACACTTATGTAAAGGACATGTTCTATATAAATCTTACAAATGAAAATGTGAATGTGAACATGCAAATCTGGTAACACTGTGAATTGAGATATAAATAGAGGAGTCAAACTCATGAAACATTTTCTTCAAGGCAGGAAAATAGATCAAGGGAGACAGAAAAGATTTGCTTCAGTGCTTGGGGCCTTGTTTTTTGCCAAACTCAAGAAATGCAAACAGCAATATTGACTTTGTAAGGTCAAAGTTACTGAGTTTTATACAAAATGACTGGAGTGGAAGGAATATTTTTTGATGT
>NW_016807690.1:2560208-2578503 GCF_001698545.2 Rhinopithecus bieti
TTTCTTTTGAGATGGAGTTTTTCTCTTGTGGTCCAGGCTGGAGTGCAATGTCACAATGTCGGCTCACTGGAACCTCTGCTTCCCAGGTTCAAGCAATTCTCCTGCCTCAGCCTCCCGAGTAGCTGGGATTACAGGTGCCCACCACCACACCCAGCTAATTTTTTTGTATTTTTAGTAGAGATGGGATTTCACCATATTAGCCAGGCTGGTCTTGAACTCCTGACCTCAGGTGATCTGCCCACCTTGGCCTCCCAAAGTGCTGGGATTACAGGTGGGAGCCACTACACCCAGCCAAAAGCTTTTCATCTAGCTATTTTCTAATATATGATAACTTATTGTTACCACCTTTGCAAAGGTTATATTGTCATATTTTCTCTTCTAGCCCTTTCCAATATCTTTCTTACATACAAACTTTATCACTAAGTCTAGAATATTATTCTCCACACCCAGGAAGCCTTGGATGACTCTTACTTTTCCATTAGAACCAAGATCTGTCCTTGCCTTATCTTGGAAGATTTCCTTGATTGTTCTAGGCATGGTTAATTGCTATTTCTCTAAACTCGCACAATATTCAGGTATCTATCAGGGTATATGACTTATTAGATAACTCTTACATATCCAATTTTTACTTTTAAGCATAGTTTCTTTGAAGACAAGAACAATGTTATATTAATTTCTATACTTCAAACAAGTTGTGTGCTGATAGTAGACACCCCAAACATAAATATATGTTGAACAAATGGATGAATGAATTGGGATGACAATTTGTTTCAAAACAATATAAGTGCAGCATCCATGTAAACTGGATCTTCACTATAATGTTTTCTGGGGTTTCTTGCAGTAAGTTTGCCTTTTATGTGATGCAATATGGTTAATGAGGTTATTTTAATATTAACACTTTCGATGTAGTCTGCATTCTATTCTATAATTACATATGCTGTAAGGAACTTTCAGGATATTTGAAACAGAGTTGTGAAGAGTAAATCACAACTTATTTTGAAACAACTTATTTTGAAAAATAAGATTCTTATTTGTGAGGTAGAGTGAGGGAAGAGAAAGAAAAGAAATAACAAGATTGGCTGCTTCTCATGTTATTGAGCATCAGACCTGTTTAAGGCTTTTCATGCTGACTTTCTCATTCAATTATTAGGTGAGGCTATGTTATCGCCAACATCACAAAGCAAAGCTGGAAGTACTCCCCTTTGAAACCAGCACAAGGCAATGATGCCTTCTGTTGCCACTCTTATTCAGCATGGTATTGAAAGTTTTGGCAAAGGCAATCGAGCAAGAGAAAAAAAATAAAGGGCATCCAAATCAGAAGAGAGGAAGTTCACCTATCTTTGTTTGCAGATGACACGATCCCATATCTAGAAAACCCCACTGTCTCAGCCTAAACACTTCTTAAAATGATAAGTAACTTCAGAAAAATCTCAGGATACAAAATCAGTGTGCAAAAATCACTAGAATTCATATATACCAACAACAGTCAAACCAAGAGTCAAATCAGGAACAAACTGCCATTCACAATTGCAATAAAAAGATTAAAATACCTAGGAATACAGCTAAACCAGACCTCTAAAAGAACTACCCAAACCACTGCTTGAAGAAATCAGAAATGACACAAACAAATGGAAAAACATTTCATGCTCATGGATAGGAAGAATCAATATTGTTAAAATGGCTATACCACCCAAAGTACTTTATAGATTCAATGCTATTTCTATTAAAAAACCACCATTGAGATTCTTCACAGAACTGGAAAAAAATTAAAAATTAATATGGAACTAAAAAAGAACCTGAATAACTAAGGCAATGCTAAGCAGAAAGAAGAAAGCTGGAGGCATCACGCCACGTGACTTTGTACTACAGAGCTACAGTAACCAAAACAGCATGGTACTGGTACAGAAACAGACACACAGCCCAAATGAACAGAATAGAGAATCCAAAAATAAGACTGCACACCTACAACAATCTGATCTTTGGCAACCCTGACAAAAACAAGCAATGGGGAAAGGATTTCCTATTCAATAAATAGTCCTGTGATAACTGGCTAGCCATAAGCAGAAGATTAAAACTGGACCCCTTCCTAACACCATATACAAAAATTAACTCAAGATGGATTAGAGACTTAAATGTAAAATCTGAAACTATAGAAACCCTGGAAGACAACCTGAGTAATACCATCCTGAACATAGAAATGGGCAAAAATATCATGATGATGATGCCAAAAGCAATTATAACAAAAGGAAAAATTGACAAGTGGGATTTAATTAAACTAAAGAGTTTCTGCACAGCAAAAGAAATATCAACAGAGTAAACAGACAACCTACAGAATGTGAGAAGATGTTTGGAAACTATGCATCTGACAAAGGTCTAATATCCAGCATCTCTAAGGAACTTAAACAAATTTACAAGAAAAAAAAAAACATGAAAAAGTGGGTAAAGGACAAGAATAGACACTTTTCAAAAGACATTCATGTGGCCAATAATCATATTCTTAAAAGAGCTCAATATCACTGATTATTAGAGAAATGCAAACCAAAACCACAATGAGATACCATCTCACACCAGTCAGAACGGCTATTACTTAAAAGTCAGAAAACAAAAGATGCTGGTGAGGTTGTGAAGAAAAAGGAATGCTTATACACCATTGGTGGGAGTGTAAATTAGTTCAACCATTGTGGAAGACAGTGGCAATTTCTCAAAGATTTAAAAACAGAAGTTCCATTTGACCTAGCAATCCCATTACTGGGTATATACCCAAAGGAATAAAAATCATTCTATTATAAAAGCACATGCACACATATGTTTATTGCAACAATATTCACAAGAGCAAAGCCATAGAATCAACCTAAATGCCCATCACTGATAGACTGGATAAGAGCACGTGCTATTACACACCATGGAAGTCTATGCAGCCATAAAAAAGAATGAGATCACTTCCTTTGCAGGGACATGGATAGAGATGGAAGCCATTATCCTCAGCAAACTAATGTAGGAACAGAATACCAGACACAACATGTTCTCACTTATAAGTGGGAGCTAAATGATGGGAACACGTGGACATATAGAGGGTAGCAATACATAACTGGTGCCTATCAGAGGGTACAGGGTGGGAGGAGGGAGAGAATCAGGGAAATTTACTAATGGATACTAGGCTTAATACCTGAATGATAAAATAATCTTTACAACAAACCCCCACGACACAAAGTTTACCTGTGTAACGAACCTTCACTTGTACCCCTGAACTTAAAAGTTAAAGTTGAGCACTATTGCTTGCAGATTTTGTTTACTGTTGTTGTTGTCATTTTGTAATAGACTGTTATAAGGATCCCGTATCATCAAGACTCCTGATGGCACATAGGGCAGTATTGTGTAGGAAAAGCTCAGAAATTGATTATCTGAGTTAAAAAAAAAATCAATTTCAGAATACAAAGATGCTTTAGGAAAATTCTGTTAATTTATTAGTTTCATATTTTCCTTTTATGATTTCCTAAGAACAGTATTTGGTAAAATTATATGAGAAATTAAGTCTAAGTCCCATTCAAAATTAAAAAATAAAATTCATAAAATCATAATACATCACATTGTCAAATATTAATTAGCAGTGTTATTTTTCTAAAATATATAAAATAGTGGTACATCTTAAAATAATGGTTTATTTATTTGGGTTTAAAGAAATGTGGTATTTTGGTCATTTTATTTACTCCTTTACTTCTCAACTGGGTCAAACATTAAGTAGTAAAGAAGAATACTATCCTTTCAATGGCCCCAACATCATTTTTGAGTGGGAAAAAAAGAAACAGAATTCTAAGACTTAGCTTTTACATAAAATTGATTGTTTTAAATGAAAGGAAACTCAGGTATGTTTCATTAGCAAGCTTAAGCTGATATACCACGTAATAGATTCAAGATGTTCACTTAAGAAACATTATACCCATTGCAAGAAATAAAAAAGCTACACTTAATTCATGAATTTTAGTTAATACTCAGTAAATATACAGCCTGGTTACACTCATTATTGGAGATGAGGACAAAGCATCTTAGAGTGTGTGAGTAATCTGCCCAAGGTCACACAGTTAGTGTGAAGAAGCTGAGTTGAACACAGGTCCCCTCATTTCAAAGCCTTTGGTCTTCCCACAGTGTCTTTTTTTCCTACACATTCCGTTTTTGTTACATAGAGTTTAATTCTATCTCAACTTGGCAGTCTTTACTTTGGGGCTACCTGAAGTAGGGAAAAGACCAATGAACTCATAACGCTTAAATGAATTTTTTAATTATTATTAAATAGTTTTAACTTTTAGAGTATAAGTGAGTGTATACATCTGCAACTATAATGGGAAATTAAAAGGGAAGGTTCTTCAATACACACTTGAAATGAATCCATGGTTAATAAGGCTCAGCTTTGAAACTAATGAATATTTAATTAAATGTTTGACTTCATCAAGGAGACTTAGTAAATTGCTGTCAAAAGCGTTATGCCTATTAACATCCTTTCAGGGTTATAGATGTACCTAGAGCTAAAGCACAGACAAGATGATCAAGATTCAGAGGATGTCGAACTGGCAAGGTCTGTAGAGATCACCTCAACTGGGGCTTCCCAACATGTGTTCTGTTCAACACAGTTCCAGATACTAAGAACAGGGATCTTTTTGTCAAATGAGCAGACAGGGCAATCACTGCAAGACTCACATGGCCTGTCAGCCTCACAAAAGCTCAAAAGTATATATTAAATCTATTTAACTCCGTCTTTTGTAAAACTGATTTTGCCATTTAAAACTGGTCCCTGTGTGTTTCACCACATACCAACAGCCAAAGGATCAGGTGGTTCCTGCAATATGTTTTGGAAAATGTTGATTTAATATGAATAGCACATCATTTTTTGGTAAAAATGAGGAAAATGAAGCCCAAAGATGTTAGGTTACCTAGCCTGGACCATCTAGCAAACTAGTGACAGAGTGGCTAGGTCCACTGACCCAACCCTACTGCTTTTCTGGATTACAAAGATTTCAGAGTCTTATATTTAATGAGGCTTCTGATGTGTTGAATTTGATTGAATGGTCTTTAGTGAACTCACGAGTTTTATCTTTTTCCTTCTTGTTTTAACATATACCTGAGGAACTGCGTTCTCCTGCAATTATGCAAAGTTTCAGCTTCACTTAATTTCAACATTTAATCAAACGTTGCTTAGTATCTCTCCGCCGATCATTCCCCAGAGATACTGATTGCTTTACATACATCTCTACCGTGAATATTCTTAATTGTGAAAGAGTTTGAATGGATACAGGTTTTAATTTGATTTACAAAATCTCTTAAGTGGTCTTCATTGCCTTTAGTGGAAAGTATCTTTATTTCTTTTCTGTTTGAAGAGATGTTAATTAAATACTTTGAGTTAATTTAAAATTAACAGTGGATATAATTTGATGTCTTTCTATTGAATCAGCAAGTTCTAAATGAAAAATCTCAGGTCAAGAAGGTTCCTGTTTTAGGTGTTGTTAATCTAAGTTAATAAAGTCTGAGAATGAATCATCTGCTATTCTATAATTATATTATATACAAAGGAAACATCAAAACAGAATCAAAAATATCAAAACAAAATGAAATGGAAAGAGAACTTGCTTCCTCGATTCATTAAGTCGTTCAAAAAGTCCAGGGGTACCATTGGCATTCATGGAACTTGTCATCTGATAGCACTAGACCCATAGAACTGTCAGAGCTGAAAAGATCCTTGGAGATAACATATTTTCCATTTCAAAACACTGAATCCCATAAAAGGGAGTCATGAGTTCTTTGCGGCCCTCAGTCCAGGGTCTCACAGAGCTGCAATCAAGATTTCAACCTGGCTGTGTTGCTTTCTGGAGCTTGGGGTCCCATTCCAAGTTCACATAGTTGTTAGCAGAATTCCACTTGTTGCCATCATAGAACTGAGGTCCCTGGGTTATTTTGTTGGTTGTTTTGTTTTGTGTGGTTGTTTGTTTGTTTCTTGTTTTTTTGCTGCCCATCAGCTTTTTGTTTCTCACAGCCACTCATGATTCCTTGCCACGTGGCCCTTGAATGACATAACAGCTTCTTCAAGGGCAGTAGGAGAACTTTTCCCACTCCTCCTTTAATTGCTCACTTGATTCAGGTCTAACCAGAATCATCTCCCTTTTAGATTAATTCCCTATCAACTGATTAGGGATCTTAGTTATATCTGCAAAACCCCTTTACCTTTGCCGTATAATGTAACCTAATCAGACAGTGACATCTACTACATTTATAAGTCCCAGCACAGTCAAGGGGAGAAGATTACGCAGGATGTGTTAACTAGGCAGGTGGGGATCTTGGGGATGTCTTCGAATTCTAACTCTCCACCACACTGGACTAGCGTTCATCTCCTTTCAGAGGAAGACATATGAAGTTTATGTTGCTTAAATTTCAGGTCTTCTTACTTGCATGGGCCACTGTAGTGCTGGAAATGACTGGGAGTTAGACAGTGTTCTGAGTAGATAGGAGTTAAGTTTTTGGTGTATTTTTAAGACGGAGTCTCTCTGGCTTGCCCAGGCTGGAGGGCAGTGGTGCAATCTCGGCTCACTGCAATCCCCGCCACCCAGGTTCAAGCAATTCTCCTGCCTCAGCCTCTTGAATAGCTAGGACTACAGGCATGTGCCACCATGCCCTGCTAACTTTTGTGTGTGAGAGGTTTTTTTGTTTTTGGTTTTGTTTTGAGACAGTCTCACTCTGTCACCCAGGCTGGAGTGCAGTGATACAATCTTGGCTCACCGCAGTCTCCGCCTTCCAGGTTCAAGCAATTCTCCTGCCTCAGCCTCCTGAGTAGCTGACACTACAGGCACGTGCCAGCATGCCCCGCTAATTTTGTGTGTGAGAGATTTTTTTTTGTTTTTGTTTTTCCTTTTTTGAGACAGTTTCACTCTGTCGCCCAGGCTGGAGTGCAGTGGCGAGGCTGGAGATCTTGGCTAACTGCAATCTCTGCTCCTGGTTCAAGCGATTCTCCTGCCTCAGCCTCCCAAGTAAGGACTACCGGCATGCGCCACCATGCCTGGCTAATTTTTTGTGTTTTTAGTAGAGACAGGGTTTCACTGTGTTAGCCAGGATAGTCTCAATCTCCTAATCTTGTGATCCACCCACCTCGGCCTCCCAAAGTGCTGGGATTACAGGTGTGAGCCACCGTGCCCAGCCAGAGTTAAGTTCTTATAAGAAGGCATGTTCATATAGGTGTGTCTATGTCAGCATGTCTTGTTCAAGAAGAAAAGGACCTAAAATCTTCAGTTATTTGTTTCAATATTTTAAAATTCCAAATAAATATACACTTCCTTACCTACTGGTGTATGCATGTGTCTTCCTAAAGAAGGGCTCTTTTTTGTTAGCTTGTGGTCTCAAAATCCTGGCTCTGCTGCTGCCTCCTGCCACTTACCATGGTTGTTAGTACAAACACTTGGAACTCTTTCCCATCTTAGAATTCACCAGGATTTGTCAGGTTTATATAACATAGCATAAGTGCTCAAAAATGCCAATACATAAATAAAGGAAAGCAAAAAAAAGAAGCAAAAGGTAAAAGAGAAAACAATTTGGTTTTTGTTTGCTTGCTGTTTGTTTGTTTTGAGACAGGGTGTCTTCTTCTGTTGCCAGGCTGGAATGCACTGGCACAATCACAGCTCAGTGAAGCCTCAACCTCTCTGGCTCAAGAGATCCTCCCCCTCTTCCTTCCTAGTAGCTGGGACTACAAGCGTGCACCAACGTGCCCAGATAACATTTTGTTGTTGTTGTAGAGATGGGGTCATGCCATGTTGTCCAGGCTGGTCTCAAAATCCTGGGCTCAAAAGATCTTTGTACCTAAGCCACCTGAAGTGCTGGGATTATAGGCATGAACCACCATGCCCAGCTTACAATTTGCAAATCAAAAATTATTCTTCTTGTCTTGTAGCTACAAAACCTTAAGTGCAGAAAATATATGTTTTATGTATGGAATCACACAACTTGAAAACATTTGATGATAACAAAATGGAACTAAATTCAAGTTTCTTTACAGGAAGTCTAGTTTCTTTCTACTGTTGAGTTTATGTGACTCCTCACTAAACACACATCCCATGAAGAATTAATTCCTAATTGCTTGCAGAGGGTATATCAGCATAATGAGAAAATCTGTATTCTAGGTACAGAGTAACATGGTACACAAATCTCATATTGCAATTCTAAATCCAGTGGATTCTGGCTTGTGCAGAGATGCCCATAAGTCACCACTAGTCAATAACTGCCCTAAAAATATTCCCCTAAAGAACAGGGAATCTAAAGTAAAAAAGATAATAAGAAAATTAGACTGCGGCATGGCAGCTAAGCAGTCAGGTTTAGAAATGAGACTGACAGGCAGGAATGTGAATCTACTGTTATCTTGGGCAAATCGAGCATATTTCTTTTCTGTAAAATGGAGATAATAATATTTCCTACCTTTCGAAACTGTTGTGCAGATTAATTTGCATAACGCAAATGAAGTTCTCAGTATCTGAGTTCTAAAGTACCAGGAATAACTCTCCATCAATCTTAACTACAAATTGGCCCAAGCACATCTGTATAAACCCTAACCCTAACCCTAAACTTTAACCCTAAACCTAACTCTAACTCTAACCCTAACTCTAAACAGTAACCCTAACCCTAAGCCTAACCCTTAAACCTTAACCATAACTCTAACCTTAACCCTAACCCTAACCCTAACCCTAACCCTAAATTTAACCAATACTATTGTTGGATCTGTATAAAGGCTTCATTCCCATGCAACCTCCTATGAGTGATTTCTGGATGGTTTAGCGCTCTCTCTCTCTAGTTTGTCCCAGTGTGTAAAATGGACAAAAATTTGCATTGTAGCATTGAATGTGTAATTATTTTATTGGAATTTGTTTATGTTTCAAGAATGGAGAGTTTGATACATTTTTATAACTAAAGACATACACATAACTAGCACCCTAGACAGCTCTGGTGTTCCCATGCAGTCTCTATTCCCAACCCTCACCCAGGGTTAACTTCTGTTCTGACTTCCAACAACATAAATTAGGTTAGCTTGTTTTAAATTTAATACAAAATTGATTCTTATTATATATTCTCTATTTTGTCTGAATTTCCCCCAATATTAATTTTGTGAGATTGATGTACATTTGCAATTGTAATTGGCGATCACCTTGCCCTCAATGCTTTATAGTATTATGTTGTTTGAATATACAACTAATTTATTCATTTGCTATTGGACATTCATATAGTTTTTGATTTGTGGCACTTATGAACAGGGTTTCAAAAAACATTCTAGGATATGAATTTTGGCAAATACACATATACATTCTGTTGAATGTATCTAAAATTGGATTGCTGAGGTTATATACAGGTTCATATATAGTATATATTGTCAAATAGTTCTCAGGATGGCTGTACCAAATTACACCCCCACCATTAGAGTAGGAGAGTTCTGGTTCATCCAGTTGCCAACACTTGATGTTTTCCATCTTGTTCATCTTAGCTATATTCTGTTAGGTATTGGTATAAGATTATTTTTTGTAATTTACATTACCTGATGACTAATGAACTTGAGTACTTTTTCATGTGTTTTAATATCTATTTGGATATCCTTGTTTTTGAAGTACCCAAGTCCTTTGCTAATTTTTTCCATTGCCTTATCTGCCGTTTTCCTATTGATTTATAGAAGTTCTTTATATAGTTTAGATGTGTTATTTATCAGACATATGTATTAAATATCTTCTTCTAGTCTTTTTTTGCTTTCCTGATAAGTAGGTGTTCTTAATTACAATATATTGTGACATTTATCAAATTTAAAAAAAAAATTATGAGTTCCATTAGCTCTACTAAAAGTCACTTCTTCTTTCCTCTCTTAAATAGTGCATCAAAGTTCAAACAGTACAATTATGGAATGTAACTTCATTGCTTCCATCCCAGGCCTGTGTTCACCTTTGGTCTACTGGAGGCCTGAACTAATTTATCTTCCCTTAAGTCACCCAAAGCCTCTCTTATTTTACCACTTTTTTTCAAAATTAATTCTAACCATTAACATGTATAGGAGAATCATCAGCTTTAGAAGGGTAAAACAGCATCACTTAGTAATTTAGACAGAGACTGGGGTAGACGATAAGGCAGATCATAGGGAGAAGCAGCATATTTTGAAAGAGCTGGGAAGTTGCAAATCATAATTTTATAAATGTTATTGGAGTTAAGTAGTTAAGTAGCATATTAAGAAACTTGACCTATGCATACATACAGGACTGACATTGCGACCTATATATTCATTTATTAGCTACCTATTATTTTATATTATTCTGATGGTTTTGCCTATATTTATTTGAGTCTTCATTGGATTTATGTTTGTCCAAATCAAGAACTGAAACTTATTTCAGCCTAAAAAATTCTTATCCATATCATTCTACTGTAGAAGGCATAGTCACTTCTGCCAGTGATCTTAAAATGGAGTGGGTAAAACAAATCTCTACAAACCTGACAAGAACATGTTGCAGCATTGTAAAAGACAGTGTTTTTTTTCACCCAGTATTCTCAGAACATAGGGACATTGAGCCTTAGGAGAAGAACATCTTGACAATAAGAGGTGCCTGGAGCTAGGTCTCAAAGAATGAGAACTTCTCCAGGTAGAAAAAATATGGTAGCTTGTTCGTTTAAAAAAAAAAAAAAAAGTCACCTCACCAAAAATAACCCAGAAGACAGTTTAAATAAAGTCCTACGCTTACTTAAACCACAACGTCAGGCAATGGGGTTTGTTAGATTTGGACATAATCACACATAATTCATGGAAAAACCTGCGGTTTTAGACAAAAAGAAAGAATGTCTTGCTGTCTTGTCTGTCTTTGGTATATACAGACCACAAGATATCTCAGAGAATCCTTGGGGGAAAATAATGCACAGGGTAATCTTAGCAGCACAGCTGATGGGCCCTCCAAGCAATATCTGAGGTGAGAAGTCAGACTCTAAGACCATGCATCAGACTCTTCACAGCGCATTGTCCGGTCTTAGATGCTATCTTGGGCAAATGAATAACTATATGTAAAATCTGCCCCAGGCCGGGCGCGGTGGCTCAAGCCTGTAATCCCAGTACTTTGGGAGGCCGAGACGGGCGGATCACGAGGTGAGGAGATCGAGACCATCCTGGCTAACCCAGTGAAACCCCATCTCTACTAAAAAATACAAAAAACTAGTCGGCCGTGGTGGCGGGCGCCTGTAATCCCAGCTACTCCAGAGGCTGAGGCAGGAGAATGGCGTAAACCCAGGAGGCGGAGCTTGCAGTGAGCTGAGATCCGGCCACTGCACTCCAGCCTGGGCGACAGAGGGAGATTCTGTCTCAAAAAAACAAAAAAACAAAAAACTGCCCCAAAGGCTGAAACTTTTCATTTATATATCTGGTCCCTTTAAAATACTCAAACATGACCTTGTTAATAGCTTAGAGCATGCTATCCAATCTAACATAATGCAAGACACATATAAAATTGTAAATGTTTTCGTAGCCATATTAAAAAAATAAAAAGAAACAGGGAAAATCAATTTTAATAAGATATTTTATTTAACCCAATATGACTGAAATATCATTTCAATATGAAAGTTATTAATGAGAATATTTTACATTATATTTTTAAATATGGAGTAAGACTTCTAAATTAGGTACGTATTTTACACTTTAAAGCACATCTCATTTTGGGCTAGACACATTTCATATGCTCAATAACCACATGTATTTAGTAGCTACTATATTGAACAATGAGAATGATTTTAAAAGAGAGTATTAAAAATTGAGTTTGAAACTATTTACATCATTTAAGGAATACCTTAGATATTGCCTGCTTTATTTTAGAATAAGTTTAGTTTTACAGAATTTGCAAAATTAGTACAGAGTATAACCTGCACCCAGTTTTATCTTGTTAACTTCATCTATTAATATAGCACATTTGCCACAAGNATATTAAAAAAATAAAAGAAACAGGGAAAATCAATTTTAATAAGATATTTTATTTAACCCAATATGACTGAAATATCATTTCAATATGAAAGTTATTAATGAGAATATTTTACATTATATTTTAAATATGGAGTAAGACTTCTAAATTAGGTACGTATTTTACACTTTAAAGCACATCTCATTTTGGGCTAGACACATTTCATATGCTCAATAACCACATGTATTTAGTAGCTACTATATTGAACAATGAGAATGATTTTAAAAGAGAGTATTAAAATTGAGTTTGAAACTATTTACATCATTTAAGGAATACCTTAGATATTGCCTGCTTTATTTTAGAATAAGTTTAGTTTTACAGAATTTGCAAAATTAGTACAGAGTATAACCTGCACCCAGTTTTATCTTGTTAACTTCATCTATTAATATAGCACATTTGCCACAAGTAACAGGCCCATATTAATATTACTGTTAACTAAACTCCATTATTTATTCAGACTTTTATTCATTTTTCCTAAATGTTCTTTTCTTGTTCCAGGATTTTCTTCAGGACAACACAATCCATTTAGTTATCATGTCTCCTTAGGCTTCTCTGGGATACAACAACTTCTCAGATTTCCCTTGATGATTTTGACAGTTTTAAAGGCTACTAGTCAAGCATTTTATAGAATGTTCACTGATTTAGGTTTGTCTGATTTTTTTTCTTAAGGTTAGGCTGGGGTTATGGGTTCTGGAAAAGAAGACCACTCCCCAAAGCTGAATATCATTCTCAATATATATCAAAGGCAAAAGCTATTAATGTGGCATCATTAACATTGCTAGCCTTACTCAACTCTAAGATAGCACTTGCAAGATTCTCTACTGTAAAATTATCCTCCTCCCTGCTCTGCCTGCCACACTGCTTTCCCTGTTGTTTTCTCTGTAAGCAAGTCACTTAGCGTAACTCATCATTAAGGGGTAGAGAAAAAGTAATTATATAAATTATGTTAAATTCTTCTGTATGAGAGAATTGTCTCTTCTCCCCCATTTATTTTTATTAGTGTGGACTTTATACTCTGGTATAGACCCCTTCAATATTATTTGTTTTGTTGCTCAAATTGTTCTAGCTTGGGCCACTGGGAGCTCTTTCAGCTGGTGTCTGTGTATATATACTCATAATTTTGTTTTTTGACCAATTCCTTAGTTTCTGACACTAGAAGATGCTCCAGGTATATCTTGTAAATCCCATGCCCTGTCTCTAAAATCAGCTATTTATTTAAGGAGCTTTGGTTCCTTTTATTGGAGAATGGTGTTAAAAACTAACATCTCGGTGGTAGGTCATATTATCATTCATTCACTCACTCATTCATTCATTCATTCATTCAGAGACAGGGTCTGTATCTGTTGCCCAGGCTGAAGTACAGTGGAATGATCTCAGCTCACTGCAACCTCTACCTCCTGGGCTCAAGCCAACCTCTCACTTCAGCCTCATGAGTAGCTGAGACTACTATTGGCACATGCAACCAAGCCCAGCTAATTGTTGTATTTTAGTAGAGACAAGGTTTTGCCATGTTGCCCAGGCTGGTCTTGGACATCCCCCACATGTCGGCCTCCCAAAGTAAGCCACCATGCTCAGCCTGTATTATCTTTTGATGAAAGAGTTCTGCCTTCTGTAAATATATAGACTAGGAAACAATTTGATGAGTTCAGTATTTTAGGTCTAGTTTTGGTTTGATACCCCTTAGGCCTATACCTTTCAATCTCCATCTTTCATTCCCACAGCAGCTGCCGTCTGCTGTCTAGCTCTAGGCTAGTCTTTCACATTGAACTCCTTTGTTAATATGAAGATTGCCAGGTGTTTTCATGCATTAATGCCTAATTGAGAACCTTCTCTGAAGCATTCAGAAAAAAAACGAAAGAGAATTGAAAATGTTGAGCTTTCTAGGGAAATTTTACATCAAGAAATCATCTCATAAGTGTATCAATCCCTGTGGAATGTTTCTCTTTGATTTGAAAAGAAGAGCTAGATGTGGAGACCTATACAAGCACATGGCATCAAGAACCACACTCACAGTTTATTCTAAATAGTGTTACTTGCCAGGTACTGGATAAGTAATTTGCACCATGATCTCATTTAATCCTTAAAAAAATCCCCATACACAGGTGCTGGTACTATTGTTTCTACTCAACAGTTTAGGAAACTGAACCTGAAAGACTAGCTTGCCCGTAGCCAGCCAGCTAGAGACTGAATGAGGTGAAGCCCTGGGTTCTAATCTTTCTGACCTTGGTTAAGCTCACTTATCTGATTTCACTCTAACCACTGTACAAAATAGGTTGTAATAAAGCCAGTCTTCTCAGACCATTCTGCTTCACAGCCTTTTAAAGGGAATTCTGTTTGTGCTTGGTATACAAGGTTTTACATGTAATTTTAAAAAGCAGCAACATTTGTTTTCAGAACACTCTTAAATTTTGGCTCAGCAGTGCAATCATCATGAACATGGCTGAAAATTTTAACTATACTTATCTGTCTCAGGCCCGGCTTTATTCTCTTTTCTTCCTTGCTGGCCTTCATGAGAAGGCCTGGTGCTGTGGCTCATGCCTATAAACCTAGCACTTTGGGAAGCAAAAGGTGAGTGGATCGCTTTGAGCTCAGGAGTTTGAGCCCAGCCTGGCCAATGTGGTGAAACCCCACCTCTATCAAAAACACAAAAATTAGTTGGGCATGGTGGTGCATGCCTGTAGTCCCAGCTGCTTGGAAGGCTGAGGCACAAGAATTGCTTGAACCCAGGAGGCGTAGGTTACAGATCACACCACTACACTCCAGCAAGGGCAAGAGAGCAAGACCCTGTCTCAAAAAAAATGAAAAAACTCATGGGAAGAGAGGGCATGAGAGCATACTCAATGGAAAATTCTCTGGGAAATTGTGTTATTGAATAATGAAATATGTATTTGGTTTTGCAATTTGATTTTATATTTGGATCCTGATATAACTATGCAGATTTGGTTAGTAATAGAACTGTAGTAAAAAATTTCCACTAACAAATTTTGTTTTACTTTTAAAATTTTAACTTAGAAAGCAACATTGTATAATGGAAAACACATAGGCTTTAGGATGAGAGTGAATATGAATCAAATCCAGATTCTACCACTTATTAACTGAATGACTTAAGAAAGCTTCTTAAATATTTTGTGTCCCAGTTACCTCCTTGATAAAATGAGAATAATAGAGGATTGTTAAAAAGAGCATAATACAGGATTGTTGTGAAGGCCAGACAAAATAGCACACATGAAGTACATGGCCCACAGTTAATCTCACTGTGTCACAATACGTCCAGCTATGCCATAGTGATAACTTATGATATACACAGTGATAATGCACACAGTAGAGATTGCTGAGTTAATGGTGGTTTGGATGCATGATGTCACGTGATCCTCACTGAAATTATTTGAGGAGTGTATTGCTGTTATGTTCCTGTTACTATATGATAGTTGCTGTTATCTTGTTGCTAATTACAAATAAGAAAAACAGACAGGAATGAAAAGAAGTTTGTCAAAAGAGCTCCAGTCAGGGAAGTCAGTATTTGAATCTAGTATTGTCTGAGAGCAATGTATGCATTTTAATTCTCTACTACTTATTTCTACCTGTGAGTTCAATGAACAATAAGACAGGGTCTAACCTATTCCTATTGTAACCTAACGTCCTGCTTAATGCATGATAATACTCAGTAGGCTCAATAAATAACTGTTAAACTAGTGAATGAGAACTTCTCTTTCTATGACTAATAAAATTTAGCCAAATTAGAGAGAAATTTCCTTCTTCTTCTTTCTTTTCTTTTTTTTTTTTTTTTGAGACAGAGTCTCACTCTGTTGCCCAGGCTGGAGTGCAAAGGCGTGATCTCGGCTCACTGCAACCTCTGCCTTTCAGGTTCAAGTGATTCTCCTGCCTCAGCCTCTTGAGTAGCTGGGATTACAGGTGAGCACCACCATACCTGGCTAATTTTTGTATTTTTAGTAGAGACGGGGTTTCACCATATTGGTCAGGCTGGTCTTGAACTCCTGACCTCATGATCTATCCACTTTACCCTCCCAAAGTGCTGGGATTACAGGATTGAGCCATCATACCCGGCCGAAATTTCTTAATTCTCAGGCCCAGCTTTATTCTCTTTTCTTCCTTGCTGGCAAAAATGATTTTTTAACAGGACTAAAATACTCATTTCTCACTCTTTTGTATAAAACTACACAAGCAGCCTCCAGACCCATCCAACTTAGAATAAAAGAGTAAATGACAAGTGTATGATTAAAGTTTTGATTAGTACTATTAGCCAAGGTCCAAAGAGGGTTTTTTGTTTGATAGTTTCAAAAAATCAAAAAGGCACATTTAATGTAGGTTCCTATGCATTTGCCACAAAGTGAATGACTGACACTTCAGATTGTCAAAATGTCAAATTCCTGTAAAGGCTTCCAAACCGAATGGCGTAGAGGTAACTGCTTGTTTCCAGACACACTGCTAATTTTGGAGTTTAACCTATTCTTTGCTGAATTAATTTAGGTTTAGCATTCTTGCTTTGTACTCTCTCTACTCTTAGAAACAATCTAATCAGTGTTCGATTAGAGATGTTGTTTGTGAACCAATATGGAACACTATGGACAGATGTGGCATCATGGCCTGTCAAATTCATTGTCCTCAAGCAAGAAAGAGAATTGCCATTCTCATCACTTTCTGACACAGTTTGGGAGGTGATCTCACAATTTGACTCATGTTTTCAAATAAAGAGGTGTGAACTTGATCCATGAGTCGTACTGCATGGTTCAGCCATGTGAAGGTAGAACCTGTTCTGTTTCCATTCAGAACAGTCACAGTAGGCCCTGGCATTAGGTAACACCTGGCCCACATTCTAATTTGAGGAAAATTCAGAAAATTCTTATTTATGAGTCTTCATCACCACTAAGCTTTGGAATGAGATTTGCATCCAGGTGGGAAAGGGGAAGAGTATCTAAAAGAAAAATGGCTCACGCCTGTAATCCTAGCACCTTGGGAGGCCAAGGCGGGCAGATCACAAGGTCAGGAGATCGAGACCATCCTGGCTAGAATGGTGAAACCCCATCTCTACCAAAATACGAAAATTAGCCAGGCGTTGTGGCAGGCGCCTTTAGTCCCAGCTACTCGGGAGGCTGAGGAAGGAGAATGGCGTGAACCCGGGAGGTGGAGCTTGCAGTGAGCCGAGATTGCGCCACTGCACTACAGCCTGGGCGACAGAGTGAGACTCCATCTCAAAAGAAAAGAAAAGAAAAGAAAAGGAAAAGAAAAGGAAAAGGAAAAGGAAAAGGAAAAGGAAAAGGAAAGGAAAGGAAAGGAAAGGAAAGGAAAGGAAAGGAAAGGAAAGGAAAGGAAAGGAAAGGAAAGGAAAGAAAAGAAAAATGGGCTTTGAAATCAAATAGATTTGTGTTAAGTCACTATTCTGTCACTTAGAAGGTTGTATGCCAATGAGGACCAATTCATTTTAATGGCCATAAAATAAGTTACTAACACCAACAGTTTTCCAAATGTATGTTAGTTGGTTTTACTAGAAATCCTGCAAAAGTTATTTTAAACATTTGTTGCAATTTCATTACCATATTAAAATATGTGTGTGTGTGCATGAGAGAGAGAGAGGCAGGGAGAGAGAGAAAGAGGCAGGGAGAGAGAGTTGCCAGTGGTTCCCCTTCATGGCTGTCATTTATGTTGCTAAAATGCAAATCATGTCACTACCCTGCCACAGCAGTCCCCTTTTATATGTGGATTTTCTTTCCGGGGTTTCAATCATCTGAGGTCAACTGAGGTTCAAAAATATTAAATAAAAAATTCCAGAAATAAGCAATTCATAAGTTTTAAACTGCACACCGTTCTGAGTAGCATGAGGAAATCTCTCACCATCTCACTTTGCCATCCCACCCAGGATGTGAATCAACCCTTTCTCCAGCATATTCAGGCCATTGACTCTGCCTGCCTATTATTAATAGTCACTTAGTAGCCATCTGCATTATCAGATCAACTATCATGGTATTGCAGTGCTTGTGTTCAAGAAACCCTTGCTTTACTTCATAATGGCACCAAAGTGCAAGAATAGTGATGCTGGTAATTCAAATATGCCAAAGAGAAGCCAAAGAGTGCTTCCTTTCACAGAAATGATGAAAGTTATTGACTTAATAAAGAGAAAAAAATCATATTTGAGGTTGTTATATATATATATATATATAATAATTATAACAGTATATGTACTTATAATCGTTCTATTTTATTATTAGTGTTAATCTCTTACTGTGCTTAATTTATAAATTAAACTCTCTCATAGTTATGTAGATACAGGGAAAAACATAGTATAT
>NW_016807690.1:2578528-2582506 GCF_001698545.2 Rhinopithecus bieti
TATATATATATATATATAATAATTATAACAGTATATGTACTTATAATCGTTCTATTTTATTATTAGTGTTAATCTCTTACTGTGCTTAATTTATAAATTAAACTCTCTCATAGTTATGTAGATACAGGGAAAAACATAGTATATGTAGGGTTTGGTATTATCTGTGGTTTCAGGCATCCACTGGGAGTCTTGGAATGTAACCTTGGCAAATAAGGGGGAAAGACTCTTAACAGCCAGCCTTCAAAGGCACTTCCTTGCCAGAGGATTATAGTCCAAGGCCCTGAGAAGGCTGGAGAAAAGCATTATATGCCACTCTCACTGTGGCTTCTATCACTGCCCATTTCAGTCTCGCATACACACACTCACACTATGCACCATGAAACCATCACCAATATTAAGACACTGAATATATCCATCATTTCCAAAAGTTTCTCCTTTACTTTCTTTTTCCTGCCCGGCCCTGATTCCCTAGGTAACTATTGTTTTGTTTTCTGTCACTGTAGATTAGTTTGCATTTTCTAGTGTTGTATGGAAATGGAAATCATACAGTTGTTGTTTCTTTGAAAGCTGGCTTCTTTATATCAGTGTAATTATTATGAGATTATCCTATATTGTTGCATGTATCAGTAGCTCATTCATTTTTATTGTATGATTCTATTGTATGGCTTTACCACTGTTTATAGATTCAATTTACCTATTAATGGATATTTGGGTTGTTTCCAATTGGGGAGCATTACAAATAATGGTTCTACAAAGAATCATCTATAAGTCTTCTATATATGTATAATTTAATTCACTTGAATAAATTCTTAAGACTGGAAGAACTGGGTCATATGGAAGGTGTGTTTAACTTTTTAAGAAATTGTCAAAATATTTTCCCAAGAATTTGTATTATTTTACATGCTAACAAGCAGTATATGAGAATTTCAAACACTCCACATCCTTGCCGACACGTGGTATGGTCATTCTTTTTAATTTTAGACATTGTGATAGGTGTGTTCAGGCCACTGTTGTGGTTTCAATTTAAATTTCTCTAATGACGGTGGCTCAAGCCTGTAATCCCAGCACTTTGGGAGGCCGAGACAGGTGGATCACGAGGTCAGGAGATCGAGACCAGCCTGGCTAACACGGTGAAACCACGTCTCTACTAAAAAAATACAAAAAACTAGCCGGGCGAGGTGGCGGGCGTCTGTAGTCCCAGCTACTGGGGAGGCTGAGGCAGGAGAATATCCTAAACCCAGGAGGCGGAGCTTGCAGTGAGCTGAGATCCGGCCACTGCACTCCAGCCTGGGCGACAGAGCGAGACTCTGTCTCAAAAAATAAATAAATAAATAAATAAACAAATTTCTCTAATGATTATGAGGAAATACTTATTTTTCATCCATACGTATTCTTTGGTGAAGTATCCATAAGAAATCGTTTGTCTAATTATTATTATTATTATTTCTTAACATCATATTGAAGAGTTCATTTATGTATTCCAGAAAAAAGTCTGTTACCAGGTAATTGATTTGCACACACTGTTTTGAAATCTATGGTTTTTAAATATTCTCTTAGTAGTTTATTTTAAAGAGCAAAAATAATTATTTGTGATGAAGCCTAATTTATCAGTATTTTCTTATGCAGATTATGCTTTCATTGTTGTGTCTAAGAAACTGTTGCCTAATTCAAGGGCATAAAGGCTTTTTTCTATGTTTTCTTCTAGATGTTTTATAGTTTTACATTTTACATTTATATAAATGATNAAAAAAAAAAGAATACCTAGTTGTTTCAAAACAGTTGTTGAAAAGGCTATCTTTTTTTCACTGAATTGCTTATGCCAAAAATCAATTGTCATTAATGTATAGATCTACTTCTCTGGATTTCTATTCTGTTCCCTTGATCTTTATGTCTGTCTTTATGCCAACACCACACTGTTATGTTCCTGTAACATATAATAGGACATGAAGTCAGTCAGTGTAATTCCTCCAAGTTTCCACTTCTTTCTCTTTTGTTTCAGCTACTCTAGGTACCTCACATTGCCATATGAGTCTTAGGATCAGCTTGATAATTTTTACCAGAAAAAAAAATCGAATGGGATTTTTATTGAAATTTCATTGCATCTGTAGATACGTTTCAGAAGGATTAAAATCTTAATATTGAGACTTACAATTCATGACCACAGATCATCTCTCAAGTTTAAAAAAAAAAATCTTCCAACAATGCTTTTGTTCTCAGTACACAAGTCTTAACACACCTTCCATCATATTTTCCCTAAGTTTTCACATTTTAATACCATTTTAAATTGTATTTTAAAAAATCAATTTCAGTTTTCAGTTGTATCCTGACACCTTGCTGAACTTATGTATTAGCTCTAATAGCTATTTTGTAGCCTCCATAAAATTCTCTGCACAGTCAATCATGTCATATGCAATTTTAACTTTTCCATTTTAATCTGGATTCTCTCTCACGCACTCTGTCTCGTCCCTCCCGACCTTCCTCCTTTTTCTTCCTTCTCCTCCCTTCCCTTTTCTTCCACTCCACTCTCCTTCTTCATCTTCCATCTCTTCTCCCCACTTCCCTCCCTCTATTCCTTCTGTATGTTCTCTCATTGTTTTGATTTAAAACCTTTAGCAAAAGTTTGAATACAAGTGGTGAAGGCAGATATCCTTACCTTGTTCTTGATCTCAGTCTTTCATTCAGTCTTTCACCATTTTCTGACCTTTAAAGTTTGCTTCTAATGTCAATTTAGTAAGAGTTTTTATCAGGAAAGTAAGTTGAATTTTAAAATACTTTTCTTTCTCTATTTAGATGACGATATGGGTTACTTTTACATCAGTTAATATAATGAGCTACATTTAATGATTTTCATATGTTAAGTCCACCATGCATTCCCACAATCAATCCTAATTGTATAGCCTGTGTTACTCATTTTATATACTGTTGAATGAAATGTACTAAAATTCTATTCAGATTTTTTGCATGTAAGTTCATGAAGAATATTAGCTTACTGTAGCAATGTTTTTGTCTGGTTTAGGTATCAAGGTAATGCTGGTCAGAAATAATTAGTTGGGAAATGTAGCTTTTCTTCAATTTTCTACAATAATTTGCATGGAAATGATACTATTTCTCTTTTAACTTTTCAGTGAAATTCATGAGTAAAGTCATCTTGACCTGGGAATGTCTTTATGGGAAACTTATTAACTATAAATTCAATTTATTTAATAGTTATAGGGCCATTCAATATATCTATTTTTTCTTGAGTGAGTATTTTAGTTATCTATGGCTACCGTAACAAATTATCACAAACTTGGTGGTAATTTATGAAAATTACTACCACAAAATTATTTTCTAGCAGTACTTGCAACTAGAAGTCCAAAATCAAAATATCTGCAGGACCAGGCTCCCTCCACCAGCTCCTAGGGAGAATCCTGCCTTGCCTTGTGCAGCTTCCACTGGCTCCTGGCATTCACTGGCTTGTGACAGTATAACCCCTGTCTTTGTCTCATTCTCACTTGACCTTCAGTCCTGTGTCTCTGTGTGTGGAAATCTCTCTCTCCCTTCTCTTATGAGACACCAGTCATTGGATTTAGGACTCAACGAGAATTTCATCCTGAGATCCTTAATAGTTAAGTCTGCAAAGACTAACATGGGAGACACTCTCTCCACACTACAGCAAGCTATGATACTTGGCGTCTTTCCAGAGATTTGTCCATTTCATCTAAGTTGTCAAAATTATTGAGATGAGGTTTTTTTTTATAATAATTGGCCCTCTCACTTTCTTGATCTTGGTAATGTGTGTCTATTCTATTTTTAATCTATATCAGTCTAACTAGAGGTTTATCAATTGTACTGACCTTTT
Source organism: Rhinopithecus bieti (assembly GCF_001698545.2). Taxonomy (NCBI): domain Eukaryota; kingdom Metazoa; phylum Chordata; class Mammalia; order Primates; family Cercopithecidae; genus Rhinopithecus; species Rhinopithecus bieti. Next base: position 2,582,370 of record NW_016807690.1, read on the forward strand.
CAAATAATAAGCTTTATGTTTCATTGGTTTTCTCTATTGTTTTTCTGTCTTCTATTTCATCAAAGGAGAGTGCATGAAATCTTTATTTCTTGTCTTTTGCTTAGCTCACATTGAATTTTTTTTTTTTTTTTTTTTTT
>NW_016807690.1:2584512-2622023 GCF_001698545.2 Rhinopithecus bieti
AACATAAAGTATAATAAAAAAAAAAACTATATTTTTTTCAAATTCCTTTTTACCTTTTTGTAAGCTATACCTCTTTGTTTTATTATTCTAATAATTGTTTTAAGCTTTATAGTATACGTCTTTAATTTATTACAGTCTACTTTCAAGTGCTATAATAACATTTTCTATATGGTATATGAATCTTACAATAATATAGTTTAATTTCTCCCCTCCTGGACTTTTGTTATTACTGTTAAACACGTTAGTTCTATATATACTATAAAACCCAAACTACTTACTTAATTTGTTAATATTTTTGCTTTAAGCAATCAATTATCTTTTAAATATATTTTACTTAAAGACTATTTTAATATTCAGCCATATATTTACCATTTCTGGTGTTCTGTATTACTTTCTGTGGATGTGTGTACTAACAATTTTTTATTTTTAAATACAAACACTGTACCCACAAGTTAAATATAAGAAACTAATCTTTCCATGTCATGACTTAAAGTTTTGGGGTTGTTTTACAATTGATTTATTGAAATGTAATTTGCATGTGATGCAATTCACCTATTTAAAGCACATAATTCGAATTTTTAGTATATTCACAGAGTTGTGCAACCATCACCACAATCTCAATATAGGATATATTTAGCACCAAAAAAGAAGCCCTGTACCCTTTATCAGTCATTCCTTCTTTTCTCTCAGTTCTCATTTTACCTGCTTCTAAGTAAACACTAATCTACTTTCTGTCTCTATAGATTCACCTATTCTGGATATTTTATTAAATTGAATATGACCATAATTGGTGTTTTGTTATCTTTTCTGACTGGCTTCTTTTACTTAGCATGTTTTCAAGATTCCTCCATGTTGTAGCATGTATCAATACTTTCTTCTGTTGTATCGATGGATAATATTCTATTGTATGAATATACTATATTTTGTTTATATATTCATCAGTTGATAAACATTTGAGTTGTTTCCACATTTTGGCTATTGTGAGTACTGCTGTAATGAACATTTATGTGCAGGTTTTGGAATAAAGTTATGTTTTCAATTCTCTTGGGTATACAACCAGGAGTAAATTTGCTGAGTCATATCTCATAATTCTGTTTATCATTTTGAGGAGCTGCCAAAGTGCTTTCCAAAGTGGCTGCATCATTCTACATTCCCTGCCAGCAGTACATCATGATTCCAATTTGTACATATACTTGCCAATACTTGTTTTTTATTACAGCCATCCTAGTGGGTGTGAGGTAAAATCACAGTGTTGTTTTGATTTGTATTTCCCTGGTAGGTAATGATGTGTGATTTTTTCACATGTTTATTGAACATGCGTGTACTATCTTTGGAGAATATCAGGTTCTTTGCCCATTTAAAAAAAAACTGGTGATTCATCTTTTTTATTGTTGAGACATAACAATTATTTATACATTCTTAATACAAGTCCCTTATCAGATATGTGATTTACAAATATTTTCTCTTATCCAGTGGGTTTTAACTTTATTGATAACATGAAGTATAGCATTTCTCTTATTTTGTGAAGTCCTATTTACCTACTTTTTCGTTTGTCACTTATACTTCTGGTATCGTATCTACTTAGCAAATACTTTATACGAGTCAATGACCTAAGCCCTAAGGTATATATATACAATCATAAAAGAAATGTATGTGGTTCCTGCTTTTATGTGGATTAAATTTAGTGGGAGAGCCAAGCATTTATTTAAAATAACACATAAACATACAATTGTAAACTTATTAGTTCTGTGAAGGAGAAAGCAGAGAGCTATGAGGAAGTATAACAAGAACTAAATCTAAACAGTGTGTATATGTGTGCATTTGTGCGTGTGTGTGTGTGTTTCAGTAGAGAGTTGTCAAGAAAGTATTTCCTGATGAAGCAATGTTTTAATTGAGATCTGTAAGACCAGAAGAGGAAAGGGCAATGGAGAAAGTTTTCTAGGAAAAAAGGACCCGAGCAGACATGTCATCTATAGAAACTGAAACGAAAAGTGTGGAGTTACAGAGAGAGCAAGGGTGAGAGAAGATCAGATGAGGCTATAGAAGTAAGTAGGGATAACAGCATAGAGCGTCTTGTAAACCATGCTAAGGATTTTAATATTTTCCCTAAGAGAAGGGAAAGTGATTGGAGGGTTAATCGCTTTGGCTATAGTCTAGAAAACAGATTGTGAGGAGAATAAGTGTTAGTAAGCTGGCCAGTTAGGAGGCAATCATTTAGGCAACGGTGATGATGTGGCATGGAGTATGGTAATAGTAGTACAGGTGAAGCAAAGGAAAGAAACTGGAGGGATACTTGCTTAGAAGAATGAACAAGTCTAGACCTTGAGTAAGATATGGGACTTTGCACACTGGATTGATTGCCACATTTGTCCTAGAAGGAAGAAGGTGTACTCTGTGCCCCAAGTCTTAAAATTATCTGATCTAGTTCTCAAACAAACACTTAGCTGTCCCTCAATAAGACTGAGTACTTGAATTTCTTGCTTTCTTTGGCTTCCAGATCTGATATTATTAACTTATTTTTATCTTTTCTCCTATATAGAGGCTCTATATCATGCTTCAGATGTAATATTTGATATAAATCTTCAAGTGCTGATATTACAGTCACTTCTCTGCTAAATTCTGTGCATTTATCTCCATATATATATATATTTTTCATCTGGTAACCAATAGTACAACCTGTCTAGTCAAGTTCAGTCTTCTAGAACTAAACCATGTAACTGAATTTCTTATAAGCAATACCCTAGAATGTGGAGTGGGCAAGGAGAATTTGCCCTCTCTGACCATTCATTGCAAACCAATCTCTAGTACAGATAAGCCAGGTCTATAACTGACATGTAATCTTAAAAGCTCGGGAACTGAGATGCTTCAACAATGGGAACAATGTTAATGTTCACAGTATCTCCTTATCCTGAGTTTCCCTAATCAGACCACCTATTCACCACACCCTCTGCAGAACACAATAAGAAATTTACTGTTTCTTTCAAACATAAAAATTGATAAACTTCTTCCTAGATGCTTAATTACTTTCTCCTCCTGTGATTCCCTATATTATGGCTCCAGCATTTGCAGTGCATATTCTTATAATTGCTCCTATATGTAATTACATTTACATAAGACCTACATAATTTTGCCTGCATTATAAGGTGATGATTCATTTTTCAGAAACTTTTTTGATGTCCCAAACAGGATACATTGGAGCTATATTTATTTCTTACAAGAAATGCTAAAGTAAGTAAAAACATATGTATATTATTAGCCTGTCACAGGCTAGTGTTCAGAAATTTGGAAATTAATATTCAAATAGGTGTAAGTAGAATGGAAATGAGTAGAAAAGGCATACTCATGTAAGAGTGTCAAGTTATTATTTCCTTGTAACATCAAGAAAGGTATAACATCAAAAGATACATATTATATACCAAGTATAATAAAAATAGAAGCACTCCATAATGACAATAAAAATCTAATGAAAGAATTTTCCCCTAAAGTTGCAAATATTCCACTCCATTTATGTATGAAACCCACTGGGCTTCAATACAGTAAGGCTTTGGATTCAACTGCATCTGAATCCAAATCCTAGACCTGCAGCTTTTAGCTGAATGATTTTGGACAAGTTATTTAGTTTCTCTGAGTTGAATTTTCCCATCAGTAAAGTTGGGATAATAATGCATACTTCAGAACATTGCTATAGGATTAAGTAAGATAGCTAAGAGAAATTAAAGAGTGCTTGCTCTACAGTAGGTGATCAGCAAATTTTAGTTTCATTCTCTATCAGTTCTTTTCTTTATGGAATTTTATGTTTCTTACTAGTGTGTTTTGGTGGTTGGTAGGCAAGACAAGTAACTAAAATTATTTTATATGTGGAGCTAATTTAAAAAAAATTGCAGTGGTTTCCAGACTTTTGTGAAATATCAGAATCACCTGCAGATTTTATTAAAGCATATGTTGCTGTGTACCACCATTAGAGTTTTTGATTCAGTAGGTCTGAGGTCAGCCCAAGAATCTGTAGTTCTAAAAAGTGATGCATTGCTAGTTGCATGCATTCTCCAACCACAGTTGGAGAACTGTTGCAGTAATACATGTGCAACAACCAAAACAAGATAGTGGGAGCGGGGAGGATTGGGCAGATCATGGCAGACAGGAGGCAGAAACTAGATTGCAACTCTGACTGGGACAGAACAGCGTGTGGAGGCTCGCAGCGTGTGGAGGCTCGCATCATGAATCTTTGCTTCAAAACGACTGCAGGTATAAATCAGGAAACCCAAGAGAACCCACAGAGCCTCTAAAGGAAGCAGACTGCTCCTGCAGGACAAAGGAGACACTCCAAGCACTGTGAGTGCTCAAACTTTGGAAATGGGAAAGAGAGATCATCTGCCCCCAAACACACACCCTCACTGGGGAAACTGAAGGTCTAGATTACGAGACAAGATTCTGACCTTACCTGGAGCTGAGTCAATTGAGAGAGCCAAGTAAAATGCAAGGGTAGAGGAAGCAGCGGGAAAAGTTCTGTGAGCTTGATGGGTCCCCTACCAAACCATTTCTGCCTGGCCTCATAGGTGTCCTTTGGGAGGGTGGACAGAGGCATTGGGAAAAGGCCACAGGGAGAAGGAAATCTCCAGCTGAACTTTGTAACAACTTGAACTGATCAAGAAGTCTCCTGGCCAGAACTCAGGGAAGGGCATGAATCTGCTATGCAGACTCCACAGGCAGGGGAAAAAGGAAAGGCATACTTACTTTTCAACTGGGAGGCAGGTAGCTTGGGGCAAGTTCTCAGTCCTGCTTGCCCACTGCCTGGAAACAGACTTGGTGCTGTTGGGGATGGGGACATGGTGGGAGTGAGACTGGCCCTTTGGGTTCTGTGGGAGCTGGGTGAGGCTTGTGACTGCCGGCTTTCCCCCAGCTCGCTGACAACCTGCATGACACAGTGGAGATAACAATAATCCTCCTAGGAACATAACTCCACTGACCTGGGGACATCATCTCCATCACCCACAGCAGTCGCAGCAAGACCCATCCAAGGAAAGTCTGAGCTCAGACATGCCTAGCCCTGCCTCAACCCAATGGTTCTTCTCTACTCACCCTGGTAACTGAAGACAAAGTGTGTATACTCTTGGAAGTTTTAGGGTCCCACCCACCTCCTGTTCCTACCCATACTACCATAGCTGATGCTCTCTGGAAAGTGCCACCTCCTGGCAGGATGCCAACCAGCACAGAAATAGTGCATTAAACCACCAAAGCTAAGAAATCTAAGAGTCCATTACACCACCCCTGCCACCTCCACCAGAACAGGTGCTGGTATCCACGGCTGAGAGACCTACAGATGGTTCACATCACAGGACTGAATGCAGACAACCTCCAGTACCAGCCTGGAGCCTGGTAGATTTGCTGGGTGGCTAGATTCAGCAGAGAGATAACAATCACTACAGCTCTGCTCTCAGGAAGCCACATTCATAAAAGGGGGAGAGTACTACATCAAGGGAACACCCCATGGGACAAAAGAATCTGAACAACAGCCTTCAGCCACAGACCTTGCCTCTGACAGAGTCTACCCAAACGAGAAGGAATCAGAAAATCAACTCTGGTAATATGACAAAACAAGGTTCTTTAACACGTCCCCAGAAAATCACACTAGCTCACCAGCAATGGATCCAAACCAAGAAGAAATCCCTGATTTACCTAAAAAAGAATTCAGGAGGTTGGTTATTAAGCTAACCAGGGAGGCACGAGAGAAAGGTGAAGCCCAATGTAAGGAAATAAAAAAAAAAAAATGACACAAGAAGTGAAGGGAGAAATATTCAATGAAAGATAGCATAAATAAAAAACAATAAAAACTTCAGGAAACAACGATCACTCATAGAAATGCAAAGTGCTCAGCAATAACATCGAACAAGTAGAAGACAGAAATTCAGAGCTCAAAGACAAGGTTCTTGAATTAACCAAATCCAACAAAGACAAAGAAAAAAGATTAAGAAAATATGAACAAAGCCTCCAAGAAGTCTGGTACTATGTTAAATGACCAAACCTAAGAATAATTGTCATTCCTGAAGAAGAAAAGAAATCTAAAAGTTTGGAAAACATATTTGGGGGAATAAACGAGGGAAACTTCCCCAGCCTTGCTGGAGACCTAGCCATCCAAATACAAGAAACACAAAGAACACCTGGGAAATTCATTACAAAAAGATCTTCACCTAGGCACGTTGTCATCAGGTTATCTAAAGTTAAGACGAAGGAAAGAATCTTAAGAACTGTGAGACAAAAGTACCAGGTAACCTATAAAGGAAAACCTATCAGATTAACAGCAGATTTCTCAGCAGAAACCCTACAAGCTAGAAGGAATTGGGGTCCTATCTTCAGCCTCCTCAAACAAAACAATTATCAGCCAAGAATTTTGCATCCATCGAAGCAAAGCTTCATATATGAAGAAAATATATAGTCTTTTTCAGACAAACAAGTGCTGAGAAAATTCACCATTACCAAGCCACTGGTACAAGAACTGTTAAAAGGAGCACTAAATCTTGAAACAAATCCTGGAAACACATCAAAACAGAACCTCTTTAAAGCATAAATCTCACAGGACCTATAAAACAAAATACAATAAAATAAACAAGATATATAGGCAACAAATATCACGATAAATAGAATGGTACCTCACATCTCAATACTAACATTGCATGTAAATGGCCTAAATGCTCCACTTAAAAGATACAGAATTGCAGAATGGATGAGAATTCACCAGCCAACTATCTGCTGCCTTCAAGAGATTCGCCTAACATGTAAGGATTCACATAAACTTAAGGTAAAGGGGTGGAAAAATAAATTTTATGCAAATAGACAAGAAAAGCAAGCAGAAGTAGCTATTCTTATATTAGACAAAACAAACCTTCAATCAACAGCAGATAAAAAAGACAAAAAGTGACATAACATAATGTCTCTATTTATATAATGATAAAAGGCCTTGTCCAACAGGAAAATATTACAATTCTAAACATATATGCATCTAACACCATAACTCTCAAATTCATAAAACAATTACTAGTAGACCTAAGAAATGAGATAGACAGCAACACAATAATAGTGGGAGACTTCAATACTCCACTGACAGCACTAGACAGGTCATCAAGACAGAAAGTCAACAAAGAAACAATGGATTTAAACTATACGCTGGAACACATGGACTTAACAGATATATACAGAATATTCCATGCAACAACCACAGAATATACATTCTATTCAACTGTGCATGGAACTTTCTCTAAGATATACCATATGATAGGCCACAAAATGAGCCTCAATACATTTAAGAAAATTGAAATTATATCAGGTACTCACTCAGACCATAGTGGAATAAAACTGTAAATGAACTCCAAAAGGAAATTTCAAAACCATGCAAATACATGGAAATTAAATAACCTGCTCTGGAATGATCGTTGGGTCAAAATGAAATCAAGATGGAAATTTAAAATTATTTGAACTGAACAACAATAGTGACACAACCTATCAAAACTTCTGGGATACAGCAAAAGTGGTGCTAAGAGGAAAGTTCATAGCCCTAAACTCCTACATCAAAAAGTCTGAAAGAGCACAGACAGTCTAAGGTAACACCTCAATGAACTAGAGAAACAAGAACAAACCAAACTCAATCTCAGCAGAAGAAAGGAAATAACCAAGATCAGTGCAGAACTAAATGAAATTGAAACAAAAAAAATTACAAAAGATAAATGAAACAAAGAGCTTGTTCTTTGAAAAGATACACAAAATTCATAGACCATTAGCAAGATTAGCCAAGAAAAGAAGAGAGAAAATCTAGATAAGTTCAATAAGCAATGAAACAGGAGATACTACAACAGACACCACAGAAATACAAAAGATCATTCAAGGTTACTATGAACACCTTTACACAAATAAACTAGAAACTCTAGAAGAGATGAATAAATTCCTGGAAATATACAACCCTCCTAGCTTAAATCAGAAAGAATTAGATACCCCAAACAGACCAATAAGAAGCAGCAAGATTTAAATGGTAATTTAAAAATTACCTACAAAAAAAAGTCCAGGACCAGACAGATTCACAGCATAATTCTACCACACATTCAAAGAAGGATTGGTGCCAATCCTATGGACACTATTCCACAAGATAGAGAAATAGGGAACGCTCCCTAAATTATTATAAAGCCCAGGAAAGGATATAACCAAGAAAGAAAACTATAGACCAATATCCCTGATTAATATAGATGCTAAAATCCTTAAGAAAATACAAGTTAACTAAATCCAACAACATATCAAAAAGAGAATTCACCATGATCAAGTGGGTTTCATACCAGGGATGCAGGGATGGTTTAACATATATAAGTCAATAAATGGGATACACCACATAAACAATTAAAAATAACAATCACATGATCATCTCAGTAGATGCAGAGAAAGCATTTGGCAAAATCCAGCATCATTTGTGATTATAACTCTCAGCAAAATCAGCATACAAGGGACATACCTCAATGTGATAAAAGTCATCTATGACAAACCCACAGCCAACATAATACTAAAGGGGGAAAAGTTTAAAGGATTTCCTGATAGAAGTGGAACAATACAAGGATGCCCACCCTCACCACTCCTCTTCAACATAGTACTGGAAGTCCTAGACAGAGCAGTCAGACAAGAGAAAGAAATAAAAGGCATCTAAATTGGTAAAGAGGAAGTCAAAGTGTCACTGTTCGCTGATGATATGATCATTTACCTAGAAAACTCTAGAGACTCCTCCAGAAAGCTCCGAGAACTGAGAAAATAATTCAGAAGTTTCCAGATATAAAATTAATGTACACAAATCAGTAGCTCTTCTATACACCAACAGTAACCAAGCTGAGAATAAAATCAAGAACTCAATCCCTTTTACAATAGCTAAACAAAACAAAACAAAACAAAAAAAGTAGTAATATACCTAACCAAGGAGGTGAAAGACCTTTACAAGGAAAACTACAAAATACTGCTGAAAGAAATCATAGACGACACAAGCAAATGGAAACACATCCCGTGCTCATGGATGGGTAGAATCAATATTGTGAAAATCACCATACTGCCAAAAGCAATCTACAAATTCAATGCAAGTCCCATCAAAATACCACCATCATTCTTCACAGAATTAGAAAAAAAGAATCATAAATTTATATGGAACAAGAAAAGAGCCCACATAGCCAAAGCAAGACTAAGCAAAAAGAACAAATCTGGATGCATCACACTACCTGATTTCAAACTATACTATAAGGCCATGGTCACCAAAACAGTGTGGTACTGGTATAAAAATAGGCTGATCTTCGACAAAGCATACCAAAACATAAAGTGGGGAAAGGACAACCTTTTCACCAAATGGTGCTGAGATAATTGGCTAGCCATATGTAGGAAAATGAAACTGGATTCTCATCTCTCGCCTTACACAAAAATCAACTCAAAATGGATTAAGGACTTAAATTTAAGACCTGAAACCATAAAAATTCTAGAAGATAATGTTGAACAAAACCTTCTAGACATTGGCTTAAGTAAGCAAGGATTTCATGACCAAGAACCCAAAACCAAATGCAGTAAGAATGAAAATAAACAGCTAGGACTTAATTAAACTAAGGAGCTTTTGCACGGCAAAAGGAGCAGTCAGCAGAGCAGACAACCCACAGAGTGGCAGAAAATCTTCACAATCTATACATCTGACAAAGGACTAATATCCAGAATCGACAACGAATTTGAACAAATCAGCAAGAAAAAAACAATCCTATCAAAAAGCGGGAAAAGGACATGAATAGACAATTCTCAAAAGAAGATACACAGATGGCCCACAAACATGTGAAAAAATGCTCAACATCACTAATGATCAGAGAAATGCAAATCAAAACCACAGTGCAATACCACCTTACTCCTGCAAGAATGACCAGAATAAAAAAAAAAAAAAAAAAAAATAGTAGATGCCAACAGGGAACACTGCTACACTGCTGGTGGGAATGCAGACTACTACAACCACTATGCAAAACGGTGTGAAGTTTCCTTAAAGAACTACCATTTGATTCAGCAAGCCCACTACTGGGTATCTACCTGGAGGAAAAGAAGTTATTATACAAAAATGATACTTGCACATGCATGTTTATAGCAGCACAATTCATAATGGCAAAAACGTGAAACAAATCCATCAATCCATGAGTGGATAAAGAAACTGTTATACATATATGAATGACATATGTGTGTGTGTGTGTGTGTGTGTGTGTGTGTGTGTGTGTGTGTGTATGTGTACAAAATTAAATACTACTCAGCCATTAAAAAGAATGAATTAATGGCATTCACAGCGACCTGGATGATATTGTAGACTATTATTCCAAATGAAATACCTCAGAAATGAAAAACCAAACATCTTATGTTCTCACTCATAAGTGGGAGCTAAGCTATGAGGATGCAAAGGCATAAGAATGACACAATGGATTCTGGGGACTCAGGAGTAAAGGATGGGTGGGAACAGGGTAAGAGATAAGAGACTTCAAATAGGGTTCAGTGTATACTGCTAGAGTGATGAGTGTACCAAAACCTCACAAATTACCACTGAAGAACTTACCCATGTAACCAAACACCACCTGTTCCCCAATAGCCTATGGAAATAAAAAATTCTTTTTAAATAACTAAAAAATAAAGTTAAAAATATTTTTTTAAAAGATAATTCGTAAAAAGGGAGAGAAAACCACATTTTCCAAAGTCATATTTACTGTTCTAAACTTTCACTATAATCTACTGAAGAGTTAGAACAATCCCACAGAGGGGAATCAGCATACCCAGACTTACCCTCTTTTGGTGTGGCCTTGGGCATGTTACTTTGCTATTCTTAGTTTTGGTTTCTCCATCCTAAAAACTACAGGACTGAAATAGGTCAGTGTCCTTAAAACTGTGTTTTCTAAGCACTGGGAGATCAGAGCAAACTGAAGGATGGTCTTCACGGTGGAATTGAACAGACAAAAATTGAACAGACAAGAATCTCATTCCCACACAGATTAGCTCTCCTTATAGAACTCTTAATATAATATAGTTCTACAGAAGAAGCCAAACCAAATCAAAATAAGTAAACACAATCCAGTCTGAAACATCTTTAGGCTAGATGATATCTGTGGTCACTTTTACCATGGCTTTCTCAAATATTGAGCTCCATATATGGAGCATTCTGTACTACTAGCTTTCTGTGATTATAATGATAAGCAATAGCAATAAAGACCTTAGACACTACAAATTTCAAACTTCAAGCTATATTCAGTGCACTTTTGGTATTAAGAAGTTTTCAATTCCAATGATTTGCAAGCAGATAAGCCATTCTTATTGCCTATGCTAACTCTGTGTGTGTGTGTGTGTGTGTGTGTGTGTGTGTGTGTGTGTGTATCTCACTCTAATAATTCGAGCAGCTTCATAATACAGCTAGCATTTTTGAGTGCTTGCTCTGTGTCACCTAGTATACTAAGAGCTTAAAATGTATTTTTAGTTCAATCCTTAGAAAAACTCTTTTAAGTAATATTATTATTCCCAATCCAGAAATGCATAAACTCTAGCACAAATAATTTAACTAGCTTGCTCATGAGCCACAGGTAGTAAAAGGCAAGGGTGGGACTTGAACCTAAGTCTACTTGTCTATAACTTTATGTTGTACTTATCCTATGAGGAGATTCAAATAATCAGAGAGTTATCAAACGGAGGAATTAAAATATATAGATCTCTTTGATATATAAAAAAATAAAATTAAAAAAAAAAGAAGGATATTAAATCCCTCTGTGAGAGGAGCTAGGCTTTCTCCAGCAGGAAAGTTTCATCCAATGAGTAGGAAGAAGGAGAGCTTAAGGTTTGCCCAGAGTCATGGAGGTGATGGTATGCACTATTAAACACTATTACTTTATTTCTTTATTTTTCAAATGTGTGCTGGGCTGAAAGTCTTTAGCTAAGTTTATGACATTAAAACAAACAACAGCATACGCTAAGTGAACTGCTATAGTCAAAAGCAGTGACAACTGTGTATGTTTTGGGGAGGTGGTAAGATATGAAATAGGGAAAGTATGATGAGACAGATATCCCACTGTAATGCCACCACCTCGACCAAGACCAAGAAGACTAATAACTATGTAATGGGTGTTGACTCCAAAGATGCTTCATTTTAATCTTCTAATTGCATATGAATAAAGCTTTAATGGAGCAGATTAGACTCACAGCCCAATAATCTAAAGAGAACTGGATAGTGTTTTTCTACAAACTCTGAGCAGGTCAGTAGCTGGATGACTCCTTATAATTCAAAGATACTCATCCCTTTTATTAATAATTGTTTAAGCAATTCAGTCAAAAAATAAAGGATCACCATACAATGAGCCCTATGATTGAGACTTATATTCAGAAAATCTTGTTATAACTCTTGAAGTGATGGTAACTTACATCCTAAATTGGGTTTTAGAGCTGTTCTGCCTTAATACAGGCTTTCACAGGTGAAACAGTTTCTTGGGATATTGGCTAACTAAGAGCCTAACCCCAGTCTGAGCTGTTCATTTTTATTTTGCAGCTTTATTCATTATCTATTCTCAACAAGTATCTGTGAAGGTTGAAGAAAAATAATGATCACAAAATTTATGTAAATAAAGTTTTTACAGACAAAAGAGAGAGAGCAGAAAAGGGAATCACCTTCGCCTCAACTTTTCCTTAACTATGAATCATTGACACATACATTGTATTTTAAATTTTCTCGTAAGGTATAATTAGAAATTCCAATGAAAAATACTAAGGAATAAACATAGAAACAGAAGATAAACATGACCAGTATGAAAGAAATTAGTTAGCTATTGTAAGATCTTTACCTTTTGATAACTAAGTGTCATGAACAACTGATTTTTATAGCATTCTCAGCCAATAAGCACAGGAAACATATAATATTAATAAAAATAATACTATACAAATGAATAGTGTTAATCCATTCATAGGCTCTTCTAATCCTTCTATTATATACTAATGCATCTGGCATGAAATTCCATTTATTCTGTTTCTTTTTTCAAGGTTTCTCCCAATTTCTTTGTCAAATTCAACATCTTTAAAGGTAAATATTTCATTTTACCATCATACTACAGTTGTTTGTTCATTTTTCAGAGTAGGTAGTTGAGCTACTTCAAAATGACATTATTTTGCAGGTTACAGATCTTTACAACTTTGACGAGCTCCTGATTTTCACATGACAACAATTTTTATCTCACCTTCTTGAAAAATGCATGCAAAGACTGTGAGCTTTGGGGTTAATTTGTGGTTTTAGCCCCTACATTTTCACATTTAAGGGAAACATCTGTCCTACTAATCATTGTTGTTTTTATGTCAACTGACAATGCATTCAAATACTGATTAAAATAAGAAGACACCATGGGCTTCCAGTGCATATCAAACAGAACAGTGAACACCCAGATTACATTAGAAGGACTGTGACTGAAGACATTTAGACAGAATATGTGTTGTTAGGGTAATTATTAGGTGGAGTAAATTGCAATGTAGAAGCCTCAAAAAGTACTTGTACAAATAGTTTCTTTTCCACAAAAGAGGTCTTGTGTTTGAAAAAAAAAGTCTTTTAAATTCTAGTAACTTCCAAAATCAATTGCCCCAAGTTCAATTGTAAGAATATTTTTAGTGTTCCTCTCTGAAATGCAGAATACATATTAATTTTGAGTGAATAATTTTTAGTACTGGAAACCATACCTGATCTGGTGGTTTCTTCTTCACTCCATGCAGTGAGAATCAATAGATGGATGTGGTGAGCCAGTTACCTTGGGTGATCTAAAATGAAAAAGGTATTTTAAAATTAGGAAAAGAAACCTGCAAACTTCAATAATAATGGCCTCATAATAGGATGTTTTTCAGTGAATCAGCAACATTTACTGTGTATCCACTGTGTACTGAGCCCAGTTTTAGGTGGGCATGGAGATGTAAAAGAAAGAGTAGAGAGAATCTAGCTTAATGCTGATAAAGACTTGTGAAATAAATGAATAGTAAATGAAAATAGAAAAAAATATCATAATCATTTTTCTGGATGACTAGTTTATAAATTATTTGGGAAGGAAAGATATCACATATTTGATATATATATTTATGTAATCATTCAAAAATATTTTAATTTGTATCACTTTTTATATGCTGAGCAGAGAGACATAGTACCTCCAAGCTTAAAGCTTTGGTTTCAAGGTGCATATACACTGTGGATACATAAAGAAACTAAAATTTCTGAGATCTCACTGTGTTCTGTGTTTGTCTTTATGAGGTTTATTGGCGAAATCACTTTTGTCTCTCAGAAATATCTTATTTCCACATGGTTATTTACATGGCAACTGAGATTAAGGTAATGAACACCATTTATAGTAGTGTCAAACTCAAGCCTGCTACTAATATCAATTTACTTTGACCATGACCCGGGGGTGGTTACTGGACAATTCCCCAAAGGCTATAGGCAAACCAAAGATATGGATGGCAAATGAATAAAGAAGATCAATGAAAATGATATAGGCCAATGAAATAAGACTTCATGTTTTATTTCTCATTATTGTATTTACAGTTAGAAAATGTCTGGCTTACTTAACAAAAGCAAGCTAAATTAGTAAATGAGGAATGCCAGGAAGATATTACTCAAACATCTATATCAAATATGCACCCAAATAATATAAATGCTTAGCACCATCTTTGAATTATCTATGATTACAATCTTTATTTAAAATAAATTATGGCATTGTATTTATAATTGGAGGAAAACATTATTTTGCCAGCTACAGCCACAGCAGTTTTAAATACACACAGAAACTTCTTAAATAGAGGTCCCTTGTTTTAATGTAATTTGATGTAGTTTTTCAAGTCTTTAATTGGTGTTTTTTAAAGATATACTACTTTCTCTAAGAGAAAAAGAAGAATTTGGAGATCCCAGGTACTCTGAAAGGTAGAAGGGATAAGATGAGTGGAGGAGAACAGAGGAGGAAGAAGAGGAAAGAAGGAATCAATGAAATAGATGGCCATCCCCAAAGACTTCCAAATTTTCAGTAACATAGACAAAATTCATGTATAATGTGATATAGGCATACTTTTGTACATATTGGAAAAAGGAATGCATTTCAGATGGAATTTACACAGCTCGGAAGAATACAAACTTCCAGGTAATTAACACACATTTTAAGAAGAGCTAGTTAAATTTCATAGGCTATGAAATTCAGAGAGGTATTCAAAAAATTTCATGTAGATTAAAGATCTTGAAGAACTTAAATACCACAATAATATTATTTATGCAGTATAAAATATAAATATCAATCTCAGTGTAGTAGGCTGAATAACCACTCCCCACTTCCAAGATGTGCACGTTCCGATCCCTAGAACCTGTGAATGCTCCCACGTATGGTAAAAGGGACTGTGCAGATGTGATTAAATTAAAGATCTTGAGATAGAGACATCATTCTGAATTATCTGGGTAGGCCCAAATATAACCAGAAAGGTTCATATAAGTAAGAGATGGAGGCAAGAGGGACCGTCACAGAGAGATTTAAAGATGCTATGCTGCTGGATTTGAGATGATAGAAGGGACCATATACGCAAAGGATGCAGGGACCTGCGAAACTGAAAAAGGCCAGGAAAAAAATTCTCCCCTAAAGAAAGACTCTAAATTTATGCTAAATTGTTAGAGCAACAATAAGAAACTAACACACTAAGTAAAATCTTGATTAACGAGGAGTCGGATTTGGATTGAAACTATCAAAAGTTTTCAACACATGGTCATGGTCAAATAATAAGAAAACAATCAGATTGTTTAGGTATATGTAGAGGGAGAGGATACACACCACTGAAGTGAAGCCCTTAATATGGTAAATTTTATTTTATGTAAAATTTTATATTATGCAAATTATATCTAAAAAAATCAATAAATCACCTGATGAATAAAGATTGCACAATAATAAGCAAGTTTTATTTTAATCTATTGTTTGAACCATTTCAATGCAACACTAATCTATTTTCTTTTGCTTTCTGAAAATATGATAATGATAATGATGATGATAATCATAACAATTTTGATGAAGACAATAGCCATGTTGCTTTTTGTCCAGGCTGATTCTTTTAGAGTCTGTTCCTAGCCTAAAGAAATATAATACATTAAAGAAAAAAAAAGCACTTTCTAATTATAATACTCACCATTCAATTACTTGATTCTGATCCACTAGGGAGTCTGATCCACTCTCTAACATTGTTCCTTACTTCTTTTGGACCACCTTTTTTTTTTATTGATTTCTACCCAACTTAACCTCAGCCCCAGATTCTTTTTGTCAGCCTGATTCTACTCTGGATACCGCTTTCACCTCTGCTCCAGAGTGACTCTGTGATCTGCCTTTCAAGAGGAACCTAGTGCCTCAACTTGGTCTTCCTCTACACTGAGATACAGCTAGACAGTCCATCCCCAAATCCAGAGCAGATAATGGAAAGTATCTTTCTCTACATCATCATCAACAGGATATTGATCAATATCATAATAAAAAGAAAAATGGAATTATGAAAAAAGGAAGTAGGTCAAGACAGTGCCCGGAAGGAAGGCTTTTTTGTGGTGGAGCCTTGAAGATCGTAAGGAGCTTGGTACATATGATGGGGGGACATGAGCTCAGATGTGGGGGGACATGAGCTCAGATGTGGAGAGACAGAGCAAACGAAGACGGTCCAGAAAATCCAGCTCCATCCTACTATAGCCCACAGCTAATAGTATTGTTCTAGAGATTAGAGAAGATGGGGGAAAAAAATAAAACCTGATTGAGCTTAGCAGTTTTTCAGTTTACAATATTGAACACTGTATCAATAAAATATAACTCCAAGCATCCATCACAAAGATCATAATGAAATAAAGAGATTTGAGTGTTCAGTAAGATCTGCTCTGAAGATTTTTATAAGATTCACTTCTTGGATTCACGTTTAAGAGGACTATGTCAACAGAAATCTTAGGAATATATTTTATATTTTATGAAATAGCACTTTTATGTTTAAGCTGGTATTTAGTGACTGTGATGGGCCAAGAATTGTAATAATTACTTTCTGTGTATCATATTATTTAGTCATCATGATAAATGCAAAATGGTACTATCTTTTTTATTTTATAAACTCTAAAACTAAAGATCAAAGAAATTAAATAACTTTACCCGACTGGTAAACACTGATACAGATTCAATTTTATGTCTGTCCTACTACAAACTTGTGCTTTAAACTCTTTTGGGATATAATATATATTTATATACAAATAGTGTAGTGTGTTGCCACTACTAAAGCCAAAATTTCAGCTTTAAAAAAAGATCATTTGTGTCTTCTATAAAACGTAGATAATGTTATTCACAAGACAAAGTGTTTTGTGCTGTATTTATTGCCTTTTTCTCTCATTTAAGGACATATGCCTCATAGAAAATAGCTGAATATTCTCATAGAGAAGGCCCTTTCCTTCTTTCAGCATTTTGCCACTATTGCAAAAAGACTGTCCCAATTTCAAAGGACAGATGCAACGACTAATGGCAAATAAGTAATGGAAGCTTTCATGGGTGACTCAGTAAGTTATCAAAACTTAAAATGTATAGAAAAGTGTCACTCTGGAAAACAGAATTATTTAAAGCCACTCCTAATAAAGTGATGCCAGAAATTGACAAAACACATCAGTTTCAGAGATCTATAATTAATCTTATCAGTGGATGTGGCAGGACAGATTGCTATTTAAACTTGCATCTTGATAAGACTTCTCGCTCATGTACTGTATCAGTACAGAACTCACTAGGGACTCAAGGGATCGAAATCCATCACAGTGGTTTTATAGTCCAGTTCATGCTCGTTGCATGCCCTGACTTGTGCTTGGTGGCATTAAATAGCTAACTAACTGTGACCATGGTGTTGTTGAAAAAGCGGCAGCTTTTAGTGCATTTTTTTATACACACTGTTGAAGAACAAATATAAAATTAAAAAGTCTCTGTCCAAGACTTGAGATAGAATTAATGGTCAGGGGGAAAATGCAATCTGTGTTTAGTTCCTGTAATTGAATTATATTACAAAGCTTTCTAAATATAGGTATGCATCATAGTCTGTAAATGGTTAGAGTGAAATGTGAAGGATCATAAGCAATAATTCTGTCATTAAATTTTAATGTGTAAGCACAACTTGGATAGGAAAGCATGCTTCTAAACCTTACAATACTAGAGAAGGCAAATTATTTTGAAACCTGAGACATGAGTTCAATTATTATCTTTCGGTACCACTTAAAACAGACAAAACAATTGCAGTTATGAGAAAAATGAAGATCTCTTAGTAAACAAATGGGTAAATTATAGAGTTTTATTTTGATCTGACTTATTCCTTGTTATTAAATTTGCTCTAGAAAAGCATTTAAAAGAAAAGACTAAAGGAAAGGAGTTAATTGTTAGTTTTGCTCAGATGCTTTCTATTTGCCATTGTTCTTACTTTTTAAGTTTCTGTTGTTAATCAATAAAGCACAGCATGACACTAGGTTGTAATATGACACGCCCTTCCTTTATCCATTTATCTAATTAACATTACAATAAAGTTAATAAAATAGAGAAGTGCTTCTGTTATCAGAATAGCAAAAATGACAAAAGAAGAGCAGTTTAAATTCTCAAATTTAAGTCCAAGTAATTTGTAATCTGCATAGTATCAGAGAGGTAGGATATGATCTATTCTGCAATGTGCATTAGAATAGTGGATAGCAAAACAAAAATAAAGATATATATTATATACATAGCAGGTAAAAGTCTAGGACTTACTGGATCGAGTTACAGTGATTTCTTGATATTCTGTGTGGGAACCTCCTTGCTTTAATGTGAGTCAGAGTAATTTTAGATAGCTGCTATTCTGTGGGCCTATTTTAGGCCATTTGCCTTGAATTGGCACCAAACACTAATTTTCTTTGTATTTTATTGAATAGCAACACTATATTATATGCTTATTTTGTCTATTTGTTGATTTTGTCTATTTGTCGCTGCGATGGAGGTTTTATGGTGATAATGATTGTCTCTCTTTCAGCCTTTTTACCCAAAGACTTTTGAGGATTGATTTACTTTGATGGTTTATGAGGACCCAAAGACCATCTGATATCTAACATGCAGAAATCAGATTGTAATTGTTTTTCTCTAGGTGCTTCCATCCAGGTTTGTCAAGGGTTCAGACCCATGGGGATAAAGGAAGTAGTGATCATTTATCATCATAAAGGTTTGAGAAGTTTTCCCAGAGCAGCCGTATTCACAATTTTATGTATTTTCTCATGCAAAGTTACTCTGGAATCTGTTTCTTTCTTTATCTTTATTTCTTTGTAATGTTGTAATGTTTTGTTCACTTGCTAATGTTTACTCTACTCATACTGAATTTCTTCTACTTTCTAGAATGCATCCCATGCCTCACTGTCTCTGGTCCTTCAGTCTATCTGTTTGTAATAGTCTTTTCCTTCAATCCCATTGCTGTGTTCAGCTGGTGGACTTTTACTCATCCTTAAGGTTAGTCCAGGTGTCACTTCTCTCAAGAAATATGTCCTGACTCTCTGAATCTAGGTTTGGTGTCCCTGTTATACGATCTCATATTATCACTGATGTTCCCATCACAAGGTTTACCATTCCCATCACCACCTCCATTATAATGATTTGACTGTTTGACTGCTTCCAATGGAGAAGAAGCTCCCTGAAGGCCTAGTCTATGACATGCTTATTCATCTTTCTGTCTCCACATATTTATTAGTCCCTAATATATGCATAAATATAAATATATATATACACATATGTATATGTATAGTGGTAAAGAATTTGGACTTTATCCAGTGATGAGTAGAAATATCACTGTGTCATTAAAATATATGATCACTAACGTTCTCTGAAAAACTGGAAAATGCCAAATTCTTTAACATGTTTTGTTTATAAAGAAAATAAAGATTCAAAATATGAAAACAACCTTCCATTTAATATACTCTTGGAATATCTCTCTCAGGTCTGGGTCTTGAGATTCCAAATTTTTGTCATCTAGAGAATTCAGATATACAGTTCAGCCCTTCACTGATCACACTGGATTCATAAGTGAGCTAATCTGCAGGCTTTTATGACACTTGCTCTGTGGTATGAATGCTGGAGGCTGTCACAACTTTTCATTGAAAGGAGATAAGATGTGGACCACGATTAGAATGATCTGCAATGCTATTAGCAAGATTATGACATGCATTTTACCATATTATAATGTAAGATTCAATATTTTTCTAGGTGATTATTTTTTCACAGTTACTTATTTAATTATTCTATAAAACACCCTTCCACCACTACTACAATTTTGTTTTTTTGCTTTTCAAGATTTGTATACCTTTCTGAGGCACTCAGCAAGGTGTGCCTCATGAGGTGCTATTAGTCTGTGTTGCTGTTTAACTCTAAGCTCCTCAGTCTCATCTATTTTTTAAAAACATCTGAGGGGCAAACATGCCCTTGTGTCACATATCCATCTCATGCTGGTTTCTGTAATGCCTGGGATCTGAATCACAATGTCACCCAATTAAATTATGACTGGAATTAGATTAGTGGTAGGTACAATATGAGACATATGAATTGACACATATAAATTATGACATAGAGACTAGGCACACGAACCAAGGTTTTTGGATTTTGATTACCACTAATGTGTTCACGTTTCAACTCCTTATATCACTCCTATCTGTGACTGGTGTCTGAAAGCACAGGATTCTAATGTGATTTAATCAATCGATAAGCTGTGATTTAGCTTCTTTGATGAGGAAGGCATCCTGCTGGTCTCTGAGACAGTCATCACTGTGGGAGGAACCCTGAATGGGGGAGAAACCACTACTTTTAAATGGCTACTAAGTACCAACCATTGTGAGAACTTCTTCGACATACATTATTGAGACAAGTCAGAAAGGTAGGGATTACTACTTCAGTTTTACACATGTGGAAATCGAGGTTCAAGTTAAGTTTTAGAGCAACCAGGGAAGGCATTTGGGGTTTGAATCCAGGTATGTCCAAAGCCCAGGCAGCCAAGGAACAGTAGTGCTGCTGAAGCTATAATTAGGAGCAGGTTACATATACCTTTTCTCTATGTTGCAATCACTTAGGGAGACTAGGAAGAGGTAGATGAAAATGACAGATGCTTCCCCAGGAAACATAAAATACTTATTATTCTTTTATATAATTCATAGACTCTCTGAAACTCATCCACAGATACCTGGATCTCAGAGTAAGGACTCTCAACCTACAAGGCAGAAACCCAGTCTCATTAACTTCTGTTTCCCAATTGGTGCCTAGGATCTCTGCCAGGCACAGACTTGGGTCAACAATATAAAGACGGTTGAATAGAAAAAAGAAATTAATGAATGAAAGACTAAATAAAGTATTTCTTCACTCTTCATTGTTAAACCAAATTATGTCTATTCAGGTGTTTGTCTTACTTATATATCACTGAGTCTCACAATTTAAAATTTATTGATTATCTCCTAAATGCCATGTTCTTGTTAGTGTATATGCATTATTTAATTTAATCCTTATCATAGCTTTCAGTCATATAAATCTTATAGTCAACATTAGAATAGTACCTGATACAGAGTGGGAAAAATTAAGTTATAGAAAAAATATAATGTGTTCAGTAATACTAGCATTGATTATACACTTACATGTAATATACAAATTTAAATGCCTTACATATATTATCCTAGCTTAACCCTCACAACCCTATGAAGCATGTGTTCATACTAATTCTGTTTTACTAAAGACATAGTTGAGATTTAGAGCAAATAAAATGTCTTGTCCATGGTCAAAAAGCTATTAAGAAACAGAACCAAGATTTGAATCTGGTGATTTCTGACCTTAAATCTCATGAAACGTGAGACACAGAGAGAAAATAACATGTCTAGAGCCACACAGCTACTAGGTCAAAGTTGGGAGATTATGCCCACTGTTCTTTTCACTACATTTTCATTCTACATTCCACCATTATTATGGACTAAATATTGTGCCCCTGCCAAAATAAAATTCGTATGTTGTAATTTTATTCTCTGATGTGATGATACTAGGTGGAGGGACCTTTTGAAGGTAATTAGATCTTGAGGGTGCAGCCTTAAGAATAGAATTAGTGCTCTTATAAGGAGAAACACAAGAGCGTGCTTTCTCTTTCTCTCTGCTCCCTGCCATGTGAGGCTACAAAAAGAAGACAGCTATCTATAAACCAGGAAATGAGCCTTCACCAGCCACCAGATCTCCCAGCATAATGTCTTGGACTTCACAGTCTCTAGAACTATGAGAATAAATGTCTGTTGTTTCAGCCCTGTCTACAGTAATTTGTCACAGCAGCTGAAATGAACCAAAACAATCCTTTAACATTATAAAATTGATAGGCATCACTTTCCCGATAGCCCTGATTTATAATGTGTTGTCACTAAAGTTGTGGTCTCTGTAGGTCAAGAAAAGACACAGACTAACTTGATTTACAAAACTTAGGAGTTTCATTAACCTTATGATGCTCCCAGCATTTTTGGAATAGAGACATCAAATATACTGCAAATGCTTAAACTTGACCTAAAGCTTATTTAGGCTAGAGAACTTTCCATATTTATCCGTTTTCATCTCAATTTGTTTCTGTACTGAAACTACAGCAATTGCATTCCATAATAACCAGTCAAAAGAATTATCAAAAGAGGCAAAATATACCTCTTGGCGTTTCATTTTATGAGATTTGATTAATTTTAACACTATTTGTTAGAATGTATGTCAAAAGTAAAGTAGAGGATCCTCTTCAAAGACTTTCCTCCCCATCTAATTAGGAATAAATAGTAACTTCTCTTAGAAGCAAAATGTATTCAAAGACCTGTGCTAACATTCTTAAATATCTGCTAGCCATAATAAAGAAATCAATGTACTTTATGTTCTTAGCTCCCACAATTTAGTCTAAATATTTGTCCTGGCATGCTTATGCTGGTCCAAGCAAGCATTAGGTCATGGCCTGTTCCTCTTCTTTATTTGAAGGTGTTTTACCTTTCTCAGCATTCCACAGTTTACTTCCTCCTTCCTTTGTTCTCCTCTGCCTTTGCCTCTTTTAAAACTTCTAAGTTGCTGGCCAATCAGGACAAATACAGGATGTGAGGTCCTGTTCCAGCCAGTGGAAACCGGATGCAGCAGTAGGGTGGACGCATCAGGTTATGAATGACCTTGTCTCCTTCGTTCGGTGTACTCTCGTGGCAAAACTGCTGGCGAGTGTACCCTCTCTACAGAAAGTAAAAAAAATGGCCTTTCCGAGGAAATTAAATTTATGTTCAAGTGCTATTTCTTTATGGCAGCAGGGAATAAACATTTCTANGTACTTTATGTTCTTAGCTCCCACAATTTAGTCTAAATATTTGTCCTGGCATGCTTATGCTGGTCCAAGCAAGCATTAGGTCATGGCCTGTTCCTCTTCTTTATTTGAAGGTGTTTTACCTTTCTCAGCATTCCACAGTTTACTTCCTCCTTCCTTTGTTCTCCTCTGCCTTTGCCTCTTTTAAAACTTCTAAGTTGCTGGCCAATCAGGACAAATACAGGATGTGAGGTCCTGTTCCAGCCAGTGGAAACCGGATGCAGCAGTAGGGTGGACGCATCAGGTTATGAATGACCTTGTCTCCTTCGTTCGGTGTACTCTCGTGGCAAAACTGCTGGCGAGTGTACCCTCTCTACAGAAAGTAAAAAAAATGGCCTTTCCGAGGAAATTAAATTTATGTTCAAGTGCTATTTCTTTATGGCAGCAGGGAATAAACATTTCTAACAATGTAGAATTTGTAACTACTTCTAGGCATCTGACATTATGATACTTAATTATATGCTTTAAGTCTATGTGTGCTTTCCCCATACATTAATTACAAAGTTACATACATTCCCCTTAACAAATAAAAGTAGATTTTAAACTACAGGAAAATATGAAGTGTGGGTTTTACATCAAAAGACAAGTATTTAAATCTTGTCTTCATTCATTGATAGTTGTGAAAACTTTGGCAACATATCTGTCTAATCTAAATCACAGTTACATCCCCAGTAAAACAGAGATAGTAGGATAGGTTTCTCATAGTTATAGATATTAATGTAAGATAATATAAATAAAGCACTGGGAATAGTTCCTGCACATAAAAAGTACTTAATACATATTAATTTTATTAAATAAGTATCTTATATTCTTCCTAAGACTTAGACTCACTTGCTTTGTGGTAGTCTCAGATCTCTCTCTCTTTCTTTATTTCTCTTCCTACCTATTTCTACCTATTTATCCATCTAGACTTCCTTCTAACCTTTTATCTAAATTAGTCTCATTTAGTCTTCACCCTGATATTTCATTGTTATCCCCATTTCATGAAAGAGAAAACTAAAGCTCAGAGAGGTTAAGTAAATTGTTAAAAATCACACATTTGGTAAAACTGAATTTCCTTGCATACATCTTTTTCTGTCTGTGACTGCTATGATCATAAAGGAATCATAGACAGTTCCAATACGAACAGAAAACAAAATATGCACAATGGCCTTGCCCCTGATGCTACTTAAAGCTTCTGTAGCAGGTCTTATGCAAAGAATATAGAGCTCAAAATTTGAGCTAAGTTTAAATCCTGGGTAACTATGGTCAATTAAATCACTTGACCTCTCAGAGACTCATTTTGTCTCATCTACCAAACGGAAATAAAATAATATAGGTATCCTTGCTATTTTATGTCTTTTGTGATAAAGAAGCTTCTTCATGCAGTATATAAATGTCCTAAGTGCTATAAAGAGATGGCTTTGTACTCCAGGTGAAATGCCTACTGCAGGACTATGTATTTTAGGTTATCAAAAACCCCTGTAAGCAGCAAGCATTCAATGGATGTTTGTTGATTAGTTTAATAAAACATTTTGGAAACAATTTACAGAATAACAAGTATATACATAGATTTGGATCTTTAAAGCTTAAAGTCTATTACATATGCAGCTCCTGCCTGGCAATGAATTTTTCTTTCACTACCCTGTAGTCCCAGGTTCAATACTTTGTTCATTTAACTCTATTTAGCCAAATATTGTCTCGTGCACAAGGTTATGTGAAGAAACTATTATGGTCAACTTGTGTAGCTTGGCAACAACTAAAATTACAATGGAGATTCCATAATCACTACTATTTAAGTTTATGAACATTTTTGAGAAAGTAACACAAAGTGAGTTTCATAAGAATTTAAGGGAGTTTGATTAGCATTGTAAATTATGTTTTGTGACTTTTCAGTGTTTTCCACTTCAGTGCAAATGTGATTGAGAAGGCGGCTGTCATCTCTTATCATGTGACAGACAAAATTGTTATTGATTATGATTAACTTTATGAATTTATCAAATTATTAGTTGCAAGTTCCAAATGCATTTTTATAAAGGACTGAAGTATACAGAATAGAAAATATAGCTTTATGAATTATCTTGCAGTTTACATTTCTACTGACAATTCTAATCATTTGTTTAAACACAAAACCTTGTTTTTTTGAACAAATTAGGGTTTAGTTAAGAAACTCAAATAAAAGTTCCTTAGTTCCTTTTCATTTCACATTATCATGCCATCTGTCACTAAAGTACACAAATTATCTGCTTCACTCACTTTCTATATTCAATGTCCACTGGCTTCCTAAATCTGCATTCAAATGTTTCCTCCTCCTCCTTCTTTACTACCTCTGAGGGCGGGCCTAAGGAAGGGCCTTGTCATCTGCACAGTTATTCCAGGTTCCTACTCAGTCTCCCATCTGTTTTCAGCCTTTCTCATTCCTGACCTAGCATGACTGGTGATTCATAAAATCCCATCCCGGGCATCTGCTTTCTGAAAAGTTGATAGAATTCAGGTTGGCCCTTCTGTACTCCTGGATACAGGCTGGTTGTAAGCCTCAAGGTTTTTATCCTCTGCAGATGACCACTGAGCCTGCTAAAGCTCCAACTTCTGAAGCCTCACCCCAGTGGGGGCAGCTATGCCCTTACTCTATCCTCAGAAAGAATATGAACTATTATCAATATTTTTTCCACACCATCCCCAGTTCTCTTGCTAAACATATCCGACTCTTACATAGCTCATTAATGATGCTTTTTTGCTGTATGGTGTAGCATGTAATAATGTGGCAGCAAATACATACTTTCATTTCCTATCACATGCATTGTGTTGTGATAGTTTTGCACATGCTGTTACCTTTCTTAGAATTATCATTTGCCTGTCTCTAGCCTAGAAAATATCAGCTCATGCTTCAAAGCCCATTTTCTGTATGAATCCTTCCTTCATGCAACTCTCCTGCTCCTTAACACGAGAAGTTGGCAGCTCCATCCTCTGCACTTTATAGCACTTTGATTTTAAGAATATCTCCCATCTAAAACTCATGCTGTATTTGAGTTGGATATGTATGCTCCTATCTCCCTGACAAGACGACAAATTCCCTGAGGGAAGGAATCATGATATGCTCATTTCTGTATCTCTAAGGCATGCCACAGTGTTTGCACATAAGTATGACACAATAAAAATTTTGTTTGAATTTTTGAATTCCTATTTAAAGGATGTCCTTCCTAGAAAATGAAACATGGAAGAGATGCTGGAATTGGAAGTGATATACAGCAATGGGAGAGAAACTAGCACTTGGTGTCCTGTCCTAAATTAATAATGTTCAAGTCAAAAATCTGAAACAAGATACTAGTCATGAATGCGACAAGTGGTTCATACAGTGCTACGATACATTAAGAAGCAAGGGATGAAAACAATCATTTATTAAGCACTTAGCATATACCAGCCAGCATGCTAGGCATTTTAATAGTCTTAAGTCACTTAATGTACACGACCTCGTGAGTGACATATAATTCCTACAGCATTGGCAGGAGTTGTCGTTCAGTGAGATGAAGTGGTTTGCTTGCAATGTCATTGCTGGGAATTTGAGAGCTAAGCTTTCAAACCAAGTTTGTACATGTCAAAAATTAAACTTTTTCACTTATAAATGCCCACTTCAAAGTCACATACACAGTAGGAACTCGATGGGTATTGACAATAATAGTTTTAGTAATGAACATTTCCAACATTTACTGAGTGCTTATTTTGAGATAGGGACTCCGCTGAGCACCAGGGACATAGAGGTGAATTAGACACACCTTTAAAGGCTTTCAAATGTATTTGAATTGAATTGAACTTAAAGCTTAGTCTATTCAACCTTAAAGTAATTCTGTGGTTTATCAAACAAACAGAAAGTGCTTAGTTTTGTTTGGCTTTGTTTTGCTTCTGTGACTATATGAGGAAGGGGAAGACTCTCTTTATCAAACAGTGTGGAGGCCAGAGGCTCTCTTCCATGCCAGGCGAGTGACTTCGATAATTACCAAAGGAGCTAAAGACACCAGTTCCTTCCAATTAGCTTCTGTTCCTGAGTGCTTCTGACTGCTTGCCTGACAGCCACAAGCAGATGGAGGGAGAGGAGGGCACACAAGATTTCTTTCCATTTCGTGGTTCACAGATTAAAGGCACTGTCAAGAGCAAGTTGGAGCTGAGGAATTGATTTATTTGGTGCTGAGTGTGTGGGGAAGGGTCGCTTGTGAGTCATTACAGACAAGACTGAGGAAATTTAATATTATGTTCTACCTCTTTGTACACAAACTAAACATTCCTTTTTTTGTTTGTTTTTTCTTTTCAGATGCATTTACTCTGAGAGTCTCACTACCCAAAAATATGGCTAGGTCCAGCTTCTTTAAATCCCAGCCCTTAACAACTTTAGGGGTAGCTGTTGAAACTGTGATGACCCTGGCTCAAATGCTTGCTGGGGGCTATAGGTGAAGAATGAGAGTAAGTGACCATTAGACAATGTAGAGCGGACCTCGGAGAAACTGATCTAGACCAAAGAGAAAGTGGTCTAGGTTACCAGGCCCAAAGGAACATCATTATAATAACATCTTCACAATAATAGAAATGCAGTCATAGCAGCCACTTGAACAGCATCTACCTGTGCTAGGCCTTTCTAGAGCTTTATGTGTTTGTAAGTGTTCATTTTAACATTCACTACATTTCTATGAGGTAAGGACTATTCTGTTCACTTAACAAATGAGGAAACCAAGAAACAGAAAGGTTAAGTAATTTGCTCAAGAATAAGGAGCTTGTAAATAGAGGGATTGGATAGTGAAATCTAGCCCAGCTTGTGTTGGTTTAAAAGCCAAAACAATTTGCAAGAGACATGATACCACAGTGACAGTCTATATAAAATATCAGGAAAGTGCTGTGTATACATATAAATATATGTGTGGATGGTTATAAATACATGCACACATGTCCACACATATGTGTATAGGGGTGTATGTGTGTATCTATGTGTGTATGTGGAAAGAGCTAGACCGAGCAAATGTCCTCATCAAAATTTCTTCCTGGATTAGCATCCATTGATGATTCTTTACTAATATAGTTTTTACTATGACAATGCAAAAAATTAATTTTCTAACTTATATACTCCTTCCACCTTAACCAGTGGGCACTTAGCATTTTATTATAATCCTTCTCCTCTCTTTCATTGATTGATGTATTAATTTATGTATTATTTAGTATGGCCAAATTAATTCCTCTCTTTTCAATGGTTTATAATTCTATATTGTACTTAAATATTTTGGTGTTCAAATTGTCCCAGGTTTGGGCAGTGTAAGTCCTATCAAGCTAAATTCTATGTTCTTATGACATACTTCTATTACTTTTTGAAGTATTTCCTAACTTTCTAGCATAAGAAGATATTCCAGGCTCATCTTGTACCTACCCTGCCTAGTCCTGAAGCCAGCCTCTTCTCTCAGGTCTCTGCTTCATGATAGTATGAAATAGTGTTAAGTACCAAGATTTGGGAGTGAGGTTTACTCATTACTGTCAGAGTATCTTTGCATCTTGGCCCTGTCAGCAAATGGAGCTGGAAAACATATGCAGGTGTATGTATATAAATACATCCAATTATACATACACACATACAAATGCATTCACAAATGTACAATGCACAGAAACAGGCATACACACATACACACAAATACATATTTTAGAAATCAAGAATTCACACAGATACCTCAAATTCCAATCTATCACCCAAAAAAGGTTTTGTTAGTTTTCTTGCCTCCTATCATTCTATGTCTGTATTATATGTCTATCACAGTAAAAACCCTTATTCCCATTAATATCAGCATATTAATTCATTGACTTGATCCTATAACACACCTAAAATGCTTTCAGATTTTCTTTGACAATACTACTACCAAAAAACTAAACAAAATCCCAAACTTCCTCAAAAGAGTTCGGTGTTTGTTGACGTTTCTTCCTCATACTCACACTGCCCATAACTGAGGGCATATAGTCAAATACTATGAAAATGTTACCTTGGATTAAACCTTCTTTTTCTTTCTTCCTGTGTTTCCCTTCAATTCAGTTTTATGTTATTTCCTTCCAATTCTTACCAATTTTAGTTTTGAACATCTAGAACATTAATATATTTTCAAAGGTCAAAACTATACAAAAAGGGACACAAAAAATTATGATTTTCTGCTTATCTCTTTCATCCCATTTTCTGCCTACCTCATCCCTTAAAAATAAGCAATTCCCATTGTTTTCTGGCTTATCATTCTTGTGTTACTTTTTGCATACACAGTCAGATATATTTATGTTTTCTTTTTTTTTGTCTTTCTTATGCAATATGTAGCATGTTATATATGCTTTTTTGTCCTTTTTTTCACTTATATCTTGGAAATCATATTAGTTTAGACATATTTCTGATTCTTTTGAATAACTACTTAGTACTCAATTGTGTATACATACCATAGTTTATTTAACCAATACCCTATGATTAAATATTTTGACAGCCTCCAATATTTTGCAAATATAAATGATGTAATAAATAAATTTGTGCATATGCGATTTCACATTTGCGGTGGTGTATTTTTAGTGTAAATCCCTACAAACCAGTGTTTTGGGTCAAAAGGTAAATACATATGTATATGTACAACCTTTATGGAGGTTATACTATTCTATATTCTCACCAGCAAAGTATGAATGTGCCTATTTTCGCACAGCCTAAGCAATGGACTGTATTACAAAGTTTTTCAATTTTTGGCAATCTACAACATGATAAACAGTTTCTTGCTGTAGTATTAACTTGCGTTTCTCTTGTCATGCAGAAAGAGTAAAACTGAACAACTTTTAAAAGTTTAAAGATTACTTTTATTTCTCTTTTGGGAATTATCTGTTAAAGACTTTTGCTAATTTTCTATAGGATTTTGCTCTTTTAAAATATTTAAAAGTCTTTTATAAATTGGGAATATTAATTTTTTTCTCTTCAATGTGTATTGGGAATATTTATTCCTAATTGGTCATATTTGTTTTAATTTTTCATATTAAAATTTTGTTTCTTGTTTAAAATTTCAACTTTTATTTTCAATTCATGGGGTATTTGCACAGGTTTGTAACATGGGTGTATTGTGTGACACGGAGGTTTGGGGTACGATTCATCCCATCACCCAGTAAGTGAGCATGGTATAATTTTCTTTTCTTTTTTTTTTTTTCTTTTTTCAACTTTTATTTTAGGTTTGGGAGTATATGTGCAGGTTTACTACATGGGTAGATTTTGTGTCACTGGGGTTTGGTGTACACAAGTTTTCACCACTCAGGTGGTGAGCATAGTACTAGATATATAGTTTTTTAGCTCTCACCCTCCTCCTACCTTCCCTCCACAAGGAGGCCCCCATGTCTGTTTCCTTCTTTGTGTCCTTGTGTACTCAATGTTTAGCTCTTGCTTATAAGAAAGAACATGCAGTAGTTTCCTGTTCCTGCATTAATTTGCTGAAGATAATGACCTCCAGCTGTTTCTTATTTTTATGTAATCATATATATATGATTATATAAACATATATATTTAATTGTATATGAACTTTTACTCATAGCTAAAAATATTTTTTCTATACATCTGTTTATGAAATAATTTACCCATGCTTTCTTTTTTCTGTTAATAACATGTATATTTTCACAGCCAGCATTCTTTACTTGCTCTGGGTTATCTATAGCTGTGGTTTCCAAACAGTTCTATGGCACCTTATGGTTCCACAAAAGTGAGTCAGGAAGACTGAAAATGACTAACTTAAAACTATTTTGTCAGTTAAAACTTTTAATTAAAAACAACATATCCACTTAAATATGTTTATCAAATAAAATATCCAACATATTGAAGATCATTAATACATTAAAATTTGCTGCCAAGCAAAATCATTTGGATAAAGCTATCATAATATAGCTTCTCCTTCCAGACTTGACACAAAAGTGAATCTTTGGGAATATGTTTTTGATTAAAAAGGATGTAGTTCTTCCCTGATCTATTTTTAAATTTGATCCTATGTATGTTTGCTAAAAGCAAAACAAAACAAACAAACTTCTACAAACCAGTACATCAGATGTGCCATGCTTAATTACGACTATGCGAAGCACAAGTATATCTTATCAGATGAGGAGCAAGTTAAATTTTAAAACATTACAGTGCAGGATGTCAGAGTATTGGTATTTGTGGAACTTAATGTGAGTTCTGAGTTCTTTTTGTCTGACTTCCATATTAAACCATGCTACAAACATTGGTTAAAAACCTATTGTGCATCAGATACTGCACTGGATCTCAGATACAAAGCAATAAAAAAAGCCTTCATGATTCATACACTTCAGGACTCCAGGGAAGACTCATTAAACAATTAATTATAATAAAAAGTGATGAGAATTATAATAGAAGAAGAATTATAAGTTATGGGATTATATCATAGATACATAACCCATAAGATGTGGAAGGTTTCCCTCAAAAAAAAAAAAAAAACCTGGGGAAAATACTGAGACCTGAAAATGACTACGAATAAGTAAAATGCCCTTAAATTGTTTTCATATTGGGGTTTCTTATAGATTTTGGTCAAAATATAAAAGGAAGTTTCTACTCTTGATTAACAAGGTGCTTGAAGGATAGAAATCTAGGCCCCTTAAGATAACAAACAGAATCCCATAATCTTGAAGGCTTCCAGATGAAGGACTCTATTATTCATCATCATCACCCACTCCTATATATGGCTAACTTACTGCATAAGACTTGTAATGCTATTGAGATGAGAAATTATTCCAGATTATCCAGGTGGGCCCTCCATGTGATTACATGAATTCTTACAAAAAGGAAGCAGAGGGAGACTGGACACACACACACACACACACACACACTCACACACAGAGAAGGTGATGTGAAAATGGAACAGAGAAATATTTGAAGCTGTTGGCCTTGAAAATTGGAGTGAAGAGGCCACAAGTTAAGGAATGCCAGCAAGCACCAGAAGTTGAAAGACAGAACATATGTGCCCATAAAATTTCAAAAGAGTATGAGGCTGGCAACACCTTGAATTCAAACCAGTGAAACTGATTAAGGACTTCCGGTTTCTAGCCACCGTGTTTACAGCAACTTGTTGCAGTAGCCACAGGAAACTAGGAGAAGTAGAAAGTTCTTCATTTGTAACAGGAAAAATCTGACATTAGTGAAGAAGGAAGCCTGGGGAGGGAACTGAAGGAATAGGGCAGAAAGCTAATTGGTATTAAATAAATGAGTCAATCAACAGATCCTAAAATAATGTGACAGCATTGGGAATGGTGGAAAGCAAATGAAAATTCACTTGTAAAGTATCCCCAGCTACAATTATTGATGTGGGTGGTAAAGACAATTTTACAAAATTTAGATGAGAGTAAATACAGTTTCATAGTTTTGTGGTAATTTAAAAAGGGGAACATCTAACATTTATATATTTCAATCTTGTG
Organism: Rhinopithecus bieti; assembly: GCF_001698545.2. Classification (NCBI taxonomy): domain Eukaryota; kingdom Metazoa; phylum Chordata; class Mammalia; order Primates; family Cercopithecidae; genus Rhinopithecus; species Rhinopithecus bieti. The sequence continues at coordinate 2,617,336 of NW_016807690.1, forward strand.
AATGGGACAAAAATTGCTGCAATACTAACTACTGGGCTGCATCAGAGTTGAACTTTCAAAGAGGAAAGCAAAAGCATTTTCTGCATACAGAAACAATACCAATCTCTCTGATTCATAACAAACCAGTGCTAAAGGGGAACTCAGAGGATCTGGCCGAGCCCTCTGGAGTCTTTTATCCAGCACTCTTGGTAACTGTTCATTTGACTTCTGCTTGTTTGACAAGCATCTCACTACCACTGCAGGCAGCAGGCAGCCCCGACACACAGTGCTGCCTGTTATGCACTCATACAAAACATATTTGTCAAGTGCCTCTCTGTATGCGCTGGGTACTCTTTTGGTCCTAGGATTCAGGAATCTATAGGAAAGACTCATAGAGTGTTCCTTCTGGTGAAAGATAAATAATAACCAGGAAATCCAATACATTAGCAAAATAAAAATCAGATATTGATAATAAGTGCTAGAAAGAAGTTTAAATATGGTATTTATTATTTATAGTACAGAATATTGAATATTAAAACTCTGTGCTCAGGAAAGGCATCTCTGAGGAGGCAACATTTTTGAGCTGAGACCTAAATGACAAGTAGGGACCAGCTGCACAAAGGTCTGGGCTGAAGCACTCCAGGCAGACAGGTAACAGACCTGCAAGTGCTTAAGGCTGAGAATGAGCTTGGTGTGTTTAGGGAGCACACGAGAGTTCAGTATTGCTGCCACATAGTAAAGTGTAGAATATCTGAAACTTAAAATTCTGTCTTGCCCCAGGACACACAACTCACAACCTGAGTAGGGTGGCTGTGTGTTAGAAAGAGAAAAGCACTGGTTTGGAGTTGAATGATCTGAGTTTTAATTCTTGGCTCTTCATCTGACCAGGTGTGTGCTCTTAGATTGCTCTTTGCCACTTTATATTTCCATCTTCTGATATTTAAAGTGATAGGGTCAGACAAAATCACTGATTTTCAAACTGTATTTTGTGGGGCTCACTAAGGAGCCTTGCTGATGAGGCTCAAATCTCACCATCAGCTTCATTCAGAGCAACACCGTGCTTGTTTGTATTTTCAAAATAATTTTCTTTCAAAAAAGGACTCTGCAGGTCAGTCCAGTGTGACGGCTCATGCCTGTAATCCCAGCAGTTTGGGAGGCTGAGGCAGGGGAATTGCTTGAGCCCAGGAAGCTGGGGCTGCAGCAAGCTGTGACTGCACCACTGTACTCCAGCCTGGGTGACAGAGAAAGACCCTGTTTCAACAACAACAACAACAAAAGGATTCTGCAAGTCAAGAAAACTTATAAACCATTAGCCAAAATTATCTATTTAATTATTCCAAACTTCAGAATCCAGTCATTCTAAGATGCTTTGGTTTAACAGAAAAGGGTGGTCTAAATACAAAATGGGTTCTCTTGTGAAGTAATAATCTTCTCATCAAAGGAGTTTGGCAAAAAGAAAAACAAAACAAACAGGTAAAACATACATTTAAGAAATGTATGCTCTGGGCCATGCATGGTGGCTCAGGCCTGTAATCCCAACACTTTGGCGGGCCAAGGTGGGAAGACAGCTTGAGCCCAGGAGTTCCAGAACAGCCTGGGAAACACAGGGAGATCCTATTTCTAAAAAAAATTTAAAAAATTAGCTAGGCATGATGACACATGCCTGTCGTCCCAGCTACTTGGGAGGCTGAGGTGGGAGAATCACTTGAGCCTAGAAAGTTGAGGCTGCAGTGAGGCATGATTGCACTATTGTACTCCAGCCTGAGCAACAGAGCAAAATCCTGTCTCAAAAAAAAAAAATTCTGGGTTACATAAATGTAAATAATGTCTTTGTTGCAGATATTTTGAGAGCTCTAAATGAGCTAACTTTTTAAATGAATTTCCATGAGAGAAATATAATATGCAGCATTGCTCAGACATCTTAGAGCATTTGCTTTTGGAATATGATATAAGATTAGTGTTTCATGGAACTCTTTATTACAATTGTTTTCTTGTTATTCTGAGATATTAGGACTGTATGCCTTTATTATAAGCTCTAAGAGAAATAGGGTCAACTTTGTTCTGCTCACAGATATATTTGCAATGTTTTGTGTACTTTTGGGAAAGCAATATTCGATTAATGAACAGTTGTGGAATGGTTGACTGAGTAAATGAGTGGGAAAGACGTGTTTGTTCCTGAGGAAAGTATAGTACTGTAGCTCCTCTCTATTGTCAACAAAATTACATTAAAACTCATGACATATCCAAGGACCCCATATTCTGACACTACAACCCTAAGCTTCCTCCATGAGATCCTAATTTCTTTCAGGTTGCCAACTTATCTTGCAGGAATCATTCATGTATTCAAAAATACTGTTTGAATATCTTATATTCTAGATACTTTAGCAGCTTTTGAGAAGAAATTATGAGCTTACAGTCTAAGAGGAGATATAGCTGCTAGTCAGATAATCAAAAATGTACTTAGAAACTTGATAAAAACTATGTAGGAAACATGTAGATAGTTGTGATCTGATGTAGTGTTGAGGATCATGGGAGAGGTCCTCTTCCATGAGAAACAACATGTGAGATTTAAGAGCTGAAGACAAGGAATGATTAACTGCATACAGCAGTTGGAGGAGGAGAGTGATTATTGGCAAAAGAGAAGCATGCCCGAGACCCTGGAGTTGAGCACAGGCAAAACAGGCAAAGACAAGACCACAGAAGCTCAAGGAAGCAAATGAAATGAAGTTGTTCCTAAGGCTGGGAACCTGGGCAATCCATCCAAGTTTTGTGGCATATTGAGGATTTTGCTTTTTATTCTAAAAGTAATGGAAAAAATAAAAGAGATAGGGAAGGAAGCATTATTATTATATTATATTTCCTTTTTTCTTTCAAAGAAGACTTTGCTATACTGAAGTATGTGAAACAGATTGGATAATTTTAAGGTGTTAAGACAATGATGAGGCTTAACCTGGGTTGATAGCAGTGTGAACAGTGAGAATAAATTCTAATGACATTTAGCAACTAAGATCTGTACTACATGGTACCATGTCACATGAGAAATATGAGGTAAACTATGGCTCCTAAGTTTTGAACCTGTGCCATTGTGCTAATGATAATGCCATTCAAAGGAAAACTAGGGGGGAAAAACCTATTTTGTTAGGGGAAAAAAAATGTAAGTGTTGTTTTAGACTTGCTGAGTTTGTGGTTTCTTTGAGAGATCCAATTAGAAATGTTAAAATAAGACTGGAGCTCAAAAGAGAGGTCTATACTAGAGATGTAAAATTACACATTTCAAGAATTAAAATAGTACCTAAAACCTCAGGCATGAATAAAACCTTTTGAGACAGAAAATACAGCATGAAAAGAAAGGCATGATAAGCTTTGAAGAATCAAAATAAGAAAAGAATAACTACTATTTACTGAGCCTTTTCTATGTCTCAGGCACTGTCTTACACCATTAAATGAGTTATTTCTTTTACAAGAACACTTTGATGAAGTTAATAGTACTATCAACATTTTTACAGAGTTGTTACATGTGCTGACTTTTATGACTAATATGAGTTGGAGCCAGGATTTGAGCTTTAATAGGCCTAATACAGAGCCTATACTCATCATTGTTTATATTCAAATTATAGGATGAGTCATTGGAGAATTACAGGAAACAAGAGAGGAGGAGGATACCCAGGACCAAGGGTGCTCCCAAAAGTTGGGGAAGAAAGTTTTAAGAAAGAAATAGGAATCAAGATTAAGACTGACAGGTAATAGAAACAAAATGAATAATAAAAGTTGCCTACTGCAATTAGCAACATGGTGATCCCTGGAGATCTATCTTGATAGAGGGATGGAAGCAGAAGAGAGTTTGAAGTAGGAAGATAAAAGAGCAGAAAGGAAAGGAAGAGGAAATATTAAGGTACATACATATCTCATAATCTTGGTTATAAGAGGAGAAGGCAAATAAGGCAGTAACTAGTAGGAGAAAAGAAGCCAAAAAGAGTTGTTTTGCTTTGTTTAAGGAAAAGAGTGGTTGGGCATGCTCTAGGGCTATTGGGAAGAATAGAGTAGAAAGAGGTTGAAGACACAGGAGAGGTTAATCAGCACTGGTAATCAATGTTTGCTAGGGTCAAGAGACAGCAAGAAGGACCAGGATACAGGACAACAATGTAAAGCTATTTGGGATATTGAGAAAGAGCGCAGGTAATTAAACTGGCAGAAATAAGGAGAATAAATGGACACAGTGGTCATGAAAATCAAAGATGAAAGAGCCTGATGACTTTTATTGTTTGTTTGCTTGTTTGTGAAATTGGGATACAAGAGTCAGTCATTTGTTTAGTGTAAGAGGAGGGATTAATTGGTGGGGGAAGACTCAGAAATCTGTAGGCCAAGAGGAAGTTTGACGTAGTCATTGCAAGAAATGCAAGAGGAAGTAGACCATGGTAACAGAGTAAGACTGCAGGGCAGTGATAAGGGCTGGTTGGTTGCACCCTTGATGCATTTATGGTGATGAACTTGCCCTACATGCTATTTTCTTTAGTAGTATTAACCCGTCCAAGTACATGTACTAAGAATATGAATATTTGCTTAGGGAATAGATGCCAGACTCAGAAAAATAGAACTTTAAATAGCAATGGTGTACGTATGGGGATTTCACATAAAAAAGATGTCCTAAGGATGAAGGGAGATATATATATATATATATATATATATATATATATATATATATACAGAGT
>NW_016807690.1:2622317-2633624 GCF_001698545.2 Rhinopithecus bieti
TATATATTCAGAGTGTTCAGTATGAATTACTTTTGTTTAGATTAAACATTTTCCTTCTTAAGTATTTTGTTCCCACTTACTTGTGATCCTTCTAATCACGCCATTTTCTCAGCTTCTCACATAGAATTATCTATTCTCCATTCTTTTCCATTCGTTTTTCTTTCCTCACTTCTTTTTCTTCCTCCCTTTTTCTCCTCCCACCTCCCACCTTTTGTTTCCGTCTTTCCCTCCCTGCTCCTTCCTCTTCTCTATCTTTCCTCCTCTCCCCTCTGCTCCCTTCCTTCCCTTTCCCTTCCCTTGTTTCCCCCTCTTTCTTTCTCACAACACCCCTTTCTGCCTCCTTTTGTCTTTTCTTTTCTCCTTTCCCTCCTTCTTCCTTCTCCCAGCCTCCCTTTTTTTCCCTTCATACTTACAAATCTGGAATTTTCAAGTCTAGCTACAAATTTAAGTTACCTCAGAAGCTTCAACAAACACCTATCCCTGGATTATGTAATAGTTGCAATTAATTCAGAATATCTGGGGCTAGGGTGAGGGTATCAATATTACATTTGTTATAGAAACAAATATCATTCAAAATCAAAACCCAAAGAAAACAGTTTCTCCTATGGAGATCTACCGTTCCTTAATATGATATCATGAATACAAATAGCAGAACTCAGGGAAACAAATCCCAAAACAAAACCAGATGTTCCTTAACTCCTCATCATGTATCCTCAGCCAGTCCAGTAGCTCACTGTGATGAGCAGACATTCCATTTGACAGTGTTCCCTTCTGTGGCTCTGTAAACTCTGATCAAACTTGGGGGATATTAGAATATGCTTTTTTTGTGAAATTAATGTGCTGAAAGGGTTAAAGAGGTCAGGGTTCTCACTCTACCTTTTCCTTTCATGTGAAAATTTAAGCCACTAATCTTACCTCTTTGTATTTCAGTCCTGTCATTTATAAGACAGAATATTAGCACGCTCTCTGTCAAGGTTGCAGAGGGAACATACAGTCCCCAGTACCCACCTAGTAGAACACTGGTTTCATAACTGCATTACAATAGCAATTTATCAAATGCCTTTCAATTCCAAAGTGCCTGGCATGTCAGCAGCACATGGTAAATTGTGTTGAATGATCTGAATTGATCATTGTTTTAGTAAATGGATTGTGAATATTTGATGCCTTCTTTAAAATATACAAGTTGTTTCAGTGAATATTAAAATGCAAATCAACACCATAATGAGATATCATTTTACACCAGTTAAGATGACTATCATCAGAAATGTAAAAAATAATAAATGCTGGAGAGGATGAGGAGAAAAGGGAACTCATATACCATTGATGCTAACATAACTAGTAGAGCCACTATGGAGAACAGTGTGGAGGTTCCTCACAAAACTACAAATAGAACTACCATATGATCCAGCAAACCCACTATAGGGTATTTTTTCAAAGGAAAGGAAACCAGTATATCAAAAAGACATCTGCATATCCGTGTTTATCTGCAGCGCTCCACAATAGTCAAGGTATGGACTCAACGTATATGTTAATCAATAGATGAATGAATAAAGACAATGTGGTATATATAAACAATGGAATACTATTCTGCCACGAAACAGAATGAAATTCTGTCATTCACGGCAATATAGGTGAACCTGGAGGACAGTAGGTTATGCATATGAATGTTCTCACTCATATGCATAAGCTAAAATATTTCATCTCTCAGAAGTTAGTGGAACAGAGGTTACTAGAGGATGAGAAGTGGGGGGCCAAGGGAGGATAGAAAGAAGTTTGTTAAAGGATACAAAGTAAAAGCTAGATAGAAGGAATAAGCTCTAGTGTTCTACAGCACTGTAGGATTGCTACAGTTAACAAAAAGATATATTTTTAAATAGCTCCAGAAGAGGATATTGAATGTTCCCAACATGAAGAAATAAATGTTTGAGATTATTCATACACTATTTGCTCTGATTTGCTTGCTAAGCATTGTATGTACCAAAACATCACTGTGTACCCTATAAATATGTACAATTATTGTCAATTTATCCATTCTTTTTTTTATTTTTATTTTTTATTTTTTTGAGAAGGAGTCTCCCTCTTTTGCCCAGGCTGGAGTGCAGTGGCACAATCTCTGCTCACTGCAACCTCCACCTCCCAGGTCTAAGCGATTCTCCTGCCTTAGCCTCCTGAGTAGCCGGACTTACAGGCACGTGCCACCATGACCCCACCTCGTCCAGCTAATGCATTTTGTATTTTTAGTAGAGACAGGATTTCACCTTTTTGGTCAGGCTGGTCTTGAACTCCTGACCTCATGATCTGCCCACCTCGGCTTCCCAAAGTGCTGGGATTACAGGCATGAGCCACCGAGTCCGGCCAATTTATCCATTCTTTCACCCACATTTAGTGTGTCAAGTACAGTCATCCCTCAGTATCCCCAAGGCTTTTTCCAGAACCAATTGGTATTGGTCATTTTGGTATCTGCGGATGCTCAAGTCCCTTAAATAACCTATGCACACCACACCACATCCTCCTTATATATTTGGCACCCAGCATCCATAGGTTCTACATCCCTGAATTCAACTAATATTGAAAATATATGAGCAAAAAATTCACAGATTTCAAGAAAACAAAACTTGAATTTGCCTTGAGCCATGTATTTCATAGAATTCACTTTCTATGTAACCTTGGGCAAATTATTTAACCTTTCTGAATCTTAATTTTCTCAACTGTAAAAGTGAAATTTGTTACATCTACCTAATACTATGCATAGTACATGGTAATGACTCAGGAAGAAACATGTTTTAGAACATTTAATAATATTACAAGTACATAAATCACCATCTAAAATTATTAATGATTTTGTGTTTTGTATAATATGTTGATATAAGAGTTTTTTTTAAAAGAGATATTTAAGAAACAGTATTCTTCAGCCTATTTATTGACTTTCAAATTGTCATTTGCTTTCTGTTATTAGATAGCCTTGATCCTTCAACCAAAATAGAGTGGTAACAGTCCTGCTAATTAGAGACTCTAAGCTTACTTATGATCACATCGCTTGTAAACTAAGTGATCCCATTGGTTCTAAAGTTTGTGTTCTCTTAATAATACATTATGTAGCATATCATGGCCTGGTCACCCGATTAAAAATAATTCATGATTGCATGTGTATTATTTAACAGCAACAATAACACAAATCCTAAGTTGTGAAGGAAAACACATCTTAAAGTGGGCAATGCCTAAGTGTGGGTGAATATGCAAGAAAATTGAGGGTTAGATAAAAAATAAAAACCAGATCTGAAATTACTGGCTAATTAGCCAATGTCATCCTAGAAGACAAAAGACTTAAAGGGAATGCTGCAAATATATTTATTTATTGAAGAACTGATAAAAAGATCAAGGAAAATAAAAACTAAAATATAAAAGCCATCATATGAGATAGCTCCTCTTTGTTGGAGGTAAGCAAAACAAGATGAATAAAATTACTCATGCTATTATGTCTTACAGAGGAAATTTACCTAGAAGCTTCCTAAAGTATCCTCTGCACTCTCAGGTTAAATCTTTCTCTGTAATTCTGAGGCCAAATTTAAGTCATATGTAAATAAAATAGAGATTATTTAGTGACCATTATGTGTTATCTTAGACTGGAATCTTTTGAGTACACTCAAAGTGGTTTAATCCAAAAGGAGAACTGGATATAGGATACAGAATTGGGAGCATATAGATATTTCATGGGGTAGGATTCATGAAGCCTAGAATCAGGAACTGTAAAGCAGGAACTCAGATTTCTCCTGCTGCTCATCATCTGTTTCTCTCCTATCACTTCATCCATTCTCTCCTTCTGCAGACGCTTTCTCCCCATTGGCATATGTACATCCACCATAGCTCTGGCTTCTCACAGCCTCAATATTCAACTCATTGGAAACAAACTGGAGTCCCAATTAGCAGAAAAAATAATTTGGCGGGCTTTCTCACTTCAGGTTTTTTTTTTTTTTTTTTTCCCCACCACACTGTCTATTGGGAGGTGGTGTCATTGAATCATAGTCCAGTTGACAATGGAAACAGGCTAAGATGGAGCCATAAACAGATCCTATTAGAAGGAGTAGAGTAAAAAAGGAAAAGATTCGTGAAGGAAAGGAATGGAGTTTGGCACATTTATACATAGTAGCATATGCATACATAAACAGCATGGAAATTGTTTTAAAAGGCTTATAGTCCTCTGAATTTATTCCAGAATATCAACATTTCTTTAAAACATTTTTAATACTATATACCATGCAATTGCTTTATCATTTTCTATCTAGCCCTCTGTAATAAGCATGGTTTCTAACCAAGTACAGTTTGGTAAAAGTAATTAATGCCATTAGGTTGGTGAGAAAATAACTGTGGTTTTTGCCATTACTTTCAATGGCATTTGAAATGGCCATTACTTTCAGTGGCAAATACTGCAATTATTTTCACACCAACCTAATACTTGTAGAAAATTAAGGGGAAAAGTCTAACGAAGCAAGTCAAAATTCCTACGGTAACAACAAATGTTAACATTTTGGTATATGGTCTTTGAATTTAACTCTACATACAAACCCATTCATATAGTTGACCTTACACCCTGTGTATTATTTTAAGGATTTTTTCACAAATTAACAATTTTTAACAATTATTATTTACACTTGATTTTCTTTTATATTATGTTTTGTAATGTCTATTCACAATTTCATAAATCTGTGAACAAAAAGCATTTGGTTATTCTAATTTGGCACTATCAGCAATATTTGACTATAGATTAGATAGAGATTTAGATACACATCATTTAAATTTTTATGTACGTATCTGATTTTTTGGATTAAATTTCTGGGAACAATCACTTGGTGAAAAAGTGAGATTGAAATATACTATATGGTTCTTGATAGCAATTACAATCCAAAAAAGTTATGTGAATTGATATTCTCCCTAAATATCAATCTTTAAAATTCTTCCAGTCTTTAAAAATCTCCCTAAATATCTCCCTTTAAAATTTCTGTGTTTAAGAGGTCAAAAGGCAAAAGCATCACTACCAACAACAAAACCAGCCAACTGAAAATGACAAAATATCTTATTGTTTTATGTTTCTCACAGTTACCAAGAATGAATAACTTTAAATCATTATAGTTCATTAGCCATGTTATAATTCATGCTTTTTAATTAAATCTTTTGGAGGTTTTTTTCCTCAACCTTTAGCAACTGCTTATTCCTATAACCTAGGTTCTACTTTCCTACAATAGTTCTCAAAAGGAAAGAAACCCTGCTATGATATCCAATTTAGATGATGACTGTGGAGTTGTAGGGAGTACAGCCAGTGGAATTATAAAAACTGGGTTCAGATGCAGGCTGAGATTTGTTCAGTGAGGTTCTTATTTACACTCTTGTGGATTTCATTTAATTACGTACAATATGGAGGCAAGACATCTCACCCTTACATAATAGGAATCATTTCTTCTAAGAGCACATTATACAGTGACATCTCTGTCTCATGATTTACACTTTTTCTTGTTCTCTATATTCCAGAAATGCTGGATTTATTTACTATTTTTAAATTTGCATTGCTGTTTCCCACTCTCAGGAATTTTGACATATTTCCTTTGCCTGAAATAATCATCCCCCAACAATCTTCTTGACTCCAACACATCTACATTATTTAAATTTTATGTTCACAGCAAAAACTTTCTTGAGCCCTACCGCTGCTACTTTAGGTATATTTGATTATATGCACCAAACCTCCTGTATAATAATCACTGCATCTACTATTTTTCATTTTATTTATTTATTTATTTATTTATTGGAGATGGAGTCTTGCTTTGTCACCCAGGCTGGATTGCAGTGACATGAGCTCGTCTCACTGCCACCTCTGCTGCCTGAGTTCAAGTAATTCTCCTGCCTCTGCCTCCTGCCTCAGCTACTCAGCCACCTGAGTAGCTGGGATTACAGGTACCCACCACCATACCCAGCTAATTTTTGTATTTTTAGTAGAGATGGGGTTTTGCCATGTTGGCCAGGCCCATCTTGAACTCCTGACCTCAGGTGATCCATGAGTCTTGGCCTCCCAAAGTGCTGGGATTACAGGCACGAGCCACTGCGGCTGGCCTATTTTTCATTATAATGTCTGTGTTTCTTGCTAAGCAGTCAAGTTCTTCGAAGGGATGGATCATTTCTTTCTATTGTATCCTCAGCACCTAGAGTAGTACTTAACAGCCAAAAAATATTTGTGTAAGTTTATAAGCAAATGAACTATTTTCTTCTTCTCAACAACATTCCCTCTTCATCCAAATTCTCTTCTTTTATTTTTACTTGTTAGAATAGTTTGTTTTATTTGGAGGTAACCAATAAAAGACTATCCTTAATGATTGGATTTCATTTCTCTAAGGCACCATTTAAACCTCTAGTGATAATTTAAATGAATTTAGATAGAAAAAAATATTGTAACAGCTATATATGATTTTGTTTTTGTTATAACCTGTAAAGAAAGTAATGTTGGCTTCACATTTTGTTTGAGACTTATAATACCCACTCCTTATGCTTTCCTCCTCTTCTTTTAGAGGTCTTTATCCCCCACTTCCTAGCCCACCAATCTTTGTAATTTGTCAGAACTATGTGACTACTTCTCACCAAGGAGCTGAGACATTATGTGAGTCATTCTTAGGATAAAGCCAGTAATTGCCTTCATGAGACATTTCAGAAATATCTTTTTTTGCTATAACAACTGAGAAGTTCTCCTGTTCTTTCTGTTGCTAAGAATATTGGAGTCTCTGTCAGCCTGGATCCTTGACTGACTTCATAGAGTAGAATTCCCCCTCCTCTCACTGATTCCCCTGGGATATCAGGAATAGGCACAATATATACAATTTTATTTGAGACATTTTGTTTAAACAGCAGGGTCTACATCATAGCTCACTGTAGCCTCAAACTCCTGAGCTCATGCAATCCTCCTGCCTCAGCCTCCCAAATAGATGGGACTACAGATATGTGTCATCATACCCAGCTAACTTTAAATTTTTTTATAAACGTGGTGTCTTGCTATGTTACCCAGGCTGGTCTCGAACTTCTGGCCTAAAGCAATCCTCCCACCTTGACCTCCCAAAGCACGCAGGTGTGAGCCACCATGCCCAGCCTGAAATTATTTATTACTGCAGTATAACCAAGTCTATTCTGACTATATCAATGATAATAAAGTGTCCTTTAAAATTACTTATTTAATTTATATGAGGTGACTTTTAGAAATATTTTAAGCAAATAATAGTTTGGTTTACGATATGATCCAGAAATTCCACTTTTTGGAATACACCCCAAAACATTGAAATTGGGGATTTAAACAGATATATGTACAATCGTGTTCATAGAGCAACATTTATATTAGCCAAAGGTAGCAATTACCCAGACATCTATTGATGGATGAATGGATAAACAAAATGTGGCATATATATAACAACAAAATAGTATTCAGCCTTTAAAAGGAATGAAATTCTGATACATGCTACCATATAAATGAAACTTGAAATAAGCCAGACGCAAAAGAACAAATTGTATAGTATGATGCTGCTTATATGAGGTACCAAGAATAGTCTAATTAATAGAGACAAAAAGTAAAATAGTGGTTACTAGAGCCTGGCGAGTGCAGGTACTTGGGAGTTACTGTTTATCGGATTTGCAGTTTCAGTTTAGGTTGATGAAAAAGTCCAGAAGATGGATGACGATGGTTGCACAACAATGTGAATGCACTTAATGCCATTGAATTGAATACTTTCAAAAGGTTAAAATAGTAAATTCTATGTTATGTACACTTTATCACAATTACAAAAAACAGTTCAGGTGATATCTAGCTACAGTATAACTCATTAAGATGATAATTAAATGTTGAGAAGTATTTATTGGGAATAAGCATGAGTTTGGGGATCCAGCAGACCCTGGATTTGAAAAAGACACTGCTCCATACTTGCTGAGAACTTCTGGCATTTGTTGACCTTTCTTGGCCTCACTTTCATTGTCTACAAAATAGGGTCTTTGTAAAGATTAACAAGGTAACATGCAAAACACTTAGAAGAAAATGGACACATTGCAGAAACTCAAATAATGGTTGCAGTTGTGCTGCCATTGTTTTTCTTATTATTAATACGTTTCCAAATGAAATAGGAGACTGAAGTGTTTTCTATGCAGTTTTTTTCATGTAACATAAATTTGGTTAGAAATCAAGTTATGAAAAACAAGATTTTCATCCCAGTAGAGTTATTGAATATTTTATCATTTTAGAAGTCCAATTTTCTTCACTCATTCTGTGTCTTCTGCCTTTATAAGATAAGGGACAGATTCAATTTATACTGTCAAATACTAGCTACCTAGCCATCTAGAAAACTACTCCTTTTAACCTTCTTTTATGTTTACCTTGCTGAAATATAGTTAAATGCTTTCAATAAAATATAAAACCAATAGACAAAACCTACCAAAGACTTCTGGATATAAGCAGACCTTTTGAGACAAATGAACTATTTAACTTAATAAAATTTTACACACTTGACTTTGTAGACAACCTGTAAGTAAGCAGGGCCATTTCAATTTTGTTCAATGCATTTCTGTTGAAGGCTTATTATGAGACCGTAATATGTTTAAGACTGTGGGGAAGAAAAAAATAAAGAGGATATTTCTACACACCCAGATCTCAAGAGGCTATAAACTTTGTGGGCTAACTGATGTTAATTTTCTCATTCAAACATAGCCTTCATTGGTGAAGTTTAAAAGTAGACAATTAGTGACTGAATTAATAAGTTAAGCCTTATGCAACACTCCCTAGAACAAAACTTGTGCTCTGTAGTAAAGTTCCCATACAATATTAGTGCAGATGTGTTACTGCTTGGCTTCTTGCCAGTGTTCCCATTGTGCCACTGTCTGGAGGGTTCATCTCTCTTAAACACACACACTTATATGTAACATCATCTCTAAAGTTCTCCTCTCTGAAGTCAGTGCTACCCATAGCACTCTACACTATCACCGTTACCATACAATTTTAACAGTAGATTGTATATTGTTCTCTGTTTGTTTTTTACCAATGCTTAGAGAGAAGACATTCCCTTTTATTTAAATTTAAAACATCTGGAAGAAGAGAAATGCCCTCTCTTCTATATTTGCTTCCTTCATAGCTTCAGAACATTGATTTTCACAAATTAGGCATTCAATAAATACTTGCCAATATGACTCAGTTTAGATAACTGGATTCAGCAAGCTTTATTGAGTCTTTCTGGTTACAAAGTATAATGACAATGCACTTTATTACTGACTTAGCAGAAATTCCACAAATGTTTAAGTTGCATTGGTAGTCTTTACAGAAAATTAGTATTCAATGTTTCTCATTTACCTAGGGCATTTTTGCCTTATTCTCCCTGTTCCATGGGAAGAGTTTTCCATTAAAGTTAAATACATCCTAGGATACAAAGTTAAGAAAAGAAATTAAATTGGTTAAACTAATAATATATTTATAGCATAGAATAACTATATTACAGTGCTAAATTAACATTATAATTTAGGAAAAATGCCCTTGTGCAATGAGAAATAAACTACACATTTTCAATGTAGCAGCCCTGCCATGAGAAGTTTTCAGATTCCTAAGTATTTAATTTGATTACTTTACTATAAAATATTACTGTTAGATAATCCTTTGTCCATATTATTATACTCTTTTTTAAACCCCTAGTTAATGACTACATGTGTTTTGAAAATACATGAAGTAAATTGATAAAGAAAATTTAGACCTAGTTTAGCAAATGAGAAAAAGTAAATGAACAGTCTTCTCAAATCCACTCTTTTCAAATATCTACTTAATGTGGATTCTCAAAGGAGAAAATCCAGGAGGAAAATAACCTAAATTTGTGTTTGTTCACTTGATTTATTTTACACCATTCAAGAAAGACCTTATCTAATTAATAACTCAACTATCAGATTTTTTATGTGTAGATAACTGTGTTTAAAATTACACCAGAAAAAAAGGAATTATTTCTTGAACTATATACAATTAAGAAGCCACCAATACACACCTTCAGCTTTAATGTCTCTATAGCTTGAGTATCTTTTTTATTACACAAGGGAAAGGTAATTATTCTATTATCTGTGTTTTCCTACCTTTGTTTGATTTCTTACCTTTGTTCACATTTCAAAATTTTATTATGCTGTAATTTATGTATCCACCTTACCTGATTGTTATGCTGTAGAAATATGTGTATGTGTTCATGTGTGTCTCTGTGTGTAAGTTTTCTACCAATAAATTGCAACTGTTTACATTATGGATTGGGTTATGCATTTAGATAATTTTATGGCAAACTAACTGAACTTAGAGAGTTCAAATATCAGCTAAATGACTAAAATATATCAAATGATGTTTTGATAACTAACATTAGTATTAATAATTATAATAATCATAGTAACAATAATAAATTATAGTACTATATAATAAATGACCAGCATACTAGGCATTTTACATTTATTATCTTATTGAACTCTCAAATAAATCTGAAATTAGCTATCATTCTTTACATTTCAAAGGTGAGGCCACCATAGCTTAAAATATTAGGTAAATAGCTCGCACAAGGCCACATAAATGAGAAGTGGCAAAGCTGAGGTCTATGCTCAGATGTGTCTGTCTGCCTCGCAAGCATAATCCTGTCAGAATGAGTCCTGATCAGGGCATATTTCTAGTAGGGAATGAACTTTTTCAACAGCTGAGTTGCATCATATTGGCTGCCTGTGCTTTTCTTTCTATGTGGTGCTGTCATTTCATTGTTGTGCATTGCTTATACTGTAAAAACTGACACTTTCACTATAAGCCACGATGGTTGGACCTGGCTGTGTTTACCTGATTGAAAACATGTGCTTAAAAAAATGGCTCAACATACAAGTAATTGACTAGTCTTTAAAATACTCATTTGATGCACAAGTCTTAGTTAGTCCTCTACACAGTCCCTTCATTAGAACAGATGTGGATCAGAGATGATGGAACATAGGGTAGCAATTAATATAAAAGACCAACAGGCAAATTTACAAATGGACATTGATAGCCAGATACAACAACCAGTCACATAGCACTCAGAACCACACTGCTGTCCCCATGTCTATGTATTTCTGGTGAGTCAGTAATTCCTCTTGTCCATGGGGATTATCCATCTGTCCTTTTTTGAAGTTGATCAAGTGTTTAAAGAAAATCAGAGGAAATCTTTTCATCTCTCTGGCATGAGAAAAGTGAAATAAGCTCTGTCAGTACACTTTGGGAGGCCGAGACGGGCGGATCACGAGGTCAGGAGATCGAGACCATCC
>NW_016807690.1:2633692-2650192 GCF_001698545.2 Rhinopithecus bieti
AAAAAAAAAAAAAAAAAAAAAAAACATTTTTAGACTTCACAATTTTCATCTCACTTGATTATTCATGTCTCCTCAAACCTCAAATATGCAAATTACCACAAGTACCTATGGAGAATTCAGCTCAACTTGGAGATTACCCCTAATTTTTCTTTGATCTAAGTTGTAGCTTGTGCATCTTTCTGGACCTCTTCAAACAACCACTTTGGAAAGATTTCATGTGTGTGTCTGTGTGCTCTAACCTCTGATCATGTACATTTGAGTTGGTCCAACTAAACAGTATCTTGAAATTATTTCCTAGACTTTCTTAATTAACAAGAAACTGAAATTGACAGTCCCATGAGAAAACTAGAACTCGCTAATTTAGAAAAGCCATTCAATTTGTTAGAAGTAAATACTAAACTCAAATTATAATTCTACCTTTAAAGATCTTGTAACATTTATACCACTTTGGAAAATGTTATATGTAATATTCTCTTTCAGGAAGAACTGTTTCTGTGTAACATACACTTTGCAAAGAAGCCATTGGAATAAAGGTAATGGGAATCTCAAGAATACAATAGCATGATAAAAATAATACCTTTACTTCAACAATTTCTTAGTCTCTGCTATGTGTCAGTATCTGGATATGGATATGGGCTAGCGATAAAAATCCCTTGACTTCGATTTCAAAGGTTTTCACCTCACACAGTTCTTTCTCCACTGCTCTCCCACCTCCAATCTTCAACAGGATTTTCTTCCGGTTTCTTGAACATACTATGCCTGCTCTTGCCTCCAAGCCTTTGCACATGCAGATTCTTCTGCTAAGAACTCTCCTCTGTTCTTATCTTTCTCTTTTGGTTGACTGAGTTCTACTTAGGCTTAGATCTTTCTTAAATGTCTTTTCTCACTATGACTTCCTTGATTTTCTAATGTTGTATTAGTGTCCCACCTATATATTCCCATAGTGCCCTGTTCTTACTCCATCAAAGCCTTTCTCACATTCTGTAGAAATAGCCTATTTGTCTGTATTCCTCATTAGATCGTGGATTTCTTGAAAGCAAGGACAGTTTCTTCTTCTATTTACTATTGTATGCTCAACATCTAGCACAGCAACCAATCCATAGCAGGTACTTAACAGACATTTCTTTATTGAATAATGGTGACCACAATTTATTGTATTTATTATTTGTTCAGAAACTGTTAGACAATTTGCCTATATCTATTGCTTATATAAGTTATAGAATGTGTATATATTATTTATTTCATTTTAGATATGAGAAAATAAAAGCTTAGTTTAAACAATCTATCCAGGATTCATGAATTCTGAGCAACGACAACTGTGCTTTCTCTCATTTTATCACAGCACCTCTAAGAATATAGTGTCACTGCTTATATTTCAACCTCAATTAAGCAAATAAGCAAACAAACAAAACTCCTTCTGTGAGGCACAGAAAGATTCTCAACTATTAATAATTTGCTTTGAAAGTTTTTAAATGAGATCATAAGATACTTACGAAGACAACCATAGATTTTTGCAGGCCCTTCCTAAGCATAATTATTTCTGTCCTATCATTATTGCTCTTTGATGGAGTATTTTCTTTCTCAAGACTTGCATTCTAGGGCAAACCACCTTGAAAGAGAGAGTCAAGAAAAAGTCAGAGATAGGTTCAATAAAAGGTCTTCAGGTTAATCTTCTGGGCAAGCAGTGGCCAAGTGCAGATACTGCATTGTGGAAATTGCTGTTTTCCCAGTGCCTTACATCAACTGAGCTTTTGGGATACTTCTCATAACAATAAGAACAACAATTCTAGATTGGTATAGAATCTTGACTTTTACAAAGTGCTTTTATCCATATCATTTTATTTCTCAAATATATCTATGAAGAGGACGGGCAGTGTGATTAAACTTGTTTGATAGCAGAAACATGTTCAGAAAAGTCAAGGCAATAATTAGAATGGGCCAAGAAGACTTTCTGCTATAAGGAGGAAGAAGCATGACAGACTTCAGGTCCTACTACTGGCTTTGGAATTTCTGTTTGTACTGAGAATATCCCTCCCATTCAGCTGTTCTCAGCCAGAGGCTGAGTAAAGTGGAGCTACTAAGGCAGATCTATTTCTGGGAAATATCTGATCTATCTGATGAGGACTTTGGCTCAAGAACTCCCCAAAGGCTTTGCAGAACCTAACTCAGCCTGCATAGGAGTCTTTTACTTTTACTTAAATTTTACTCCCACTCTCCTTCACTCAAACTCAGACTTGTATCTCAGTCTGATGACTCTCTGACTCTTCTCCAGCTCCCTCACACTTCCAGTCACACAATCCTTTCCCCTAAAACATGTGATTACATGTTTAATCATGTCATGGCATCTGATTCTTGGAGGAGTCAGACTGACAACTTATTCATTTTATATAACACATTAGATTTCAGGCTTCATGTCTCCTGGCCCAGTCTGTTGCTTGATAAAAGCCTGAGAATGTGTTTCTGCTCCACAATGTATTTGGTTTATTAAGCAACTTCCATAACAAAATAGCATAAAAGGATGAGTATTTAATATCACTCATCATGCGTATCTCTTTAGTCAAAAGTGTTATCATATTTCATATATTTTGGATTGTTTCTGGTTATATAAGAGATTATCTCAGCTCTTAGGAAATACACATTCAAGCACAAATGATAAAGCAAATTGAGTAAACTGTTAACAGATTAAGAAAAAGATATTAGGTGTTGTTTGCACTGCTGCTATTCTTGCAACTTTTCTGTAAGTTTCACATTATTTCTAAATAAAATACAAAAAAAAATTGATTTACCAAAAACTTTAGGATAAAAAAGAAAAAAATACAGAGAGGTACATATGTGTCTATGTTTTTATGTTTTTCAGCTGTGAAGATGTAACTTGCATTCCAGGACTCACCTAACCCTTTCTGTATGCATGGCACTCTATGAAATGTTAGCCTAGATTATTTTATTCCTTGTGGATGTCCACTGTATAAAGGCCATCTTTAAGTTCAACATTTAGAATGTTCATAGACTCATCAGTGTGACCAGACCTAGATCTGACATGTTATCTATTAGGGAAAATCTGATGTCAGTTTGTGGTCAGAGACACAGAGTAACTTTTGGCAACTTTTCTCTTCATTCCTTCTTTCCATCCTTCCTTCCTTTTTTCCTTCCTCCCTCCATGTTTTCCTGAGCGAATTTAAGGATTTTTATTTAACTTATTTATACAAGTTATTATCAAGTTTCTATTTTGTGGTAAGATAGTCTATACTCCTCAGTTTTTGTCAGTCTAGCATCATGATTGGTAGTGCAGGCTTTAGAATTAGATTGCTTGGGTTCAAATTCTGCATCCTTAACAAATATAACCTTGGACAAGTTGCTTAATATCTTTGGCTTGTTTCCTTACCTGTTAAGTACGGACACAAATAACAGCACCTATAACAAAGAGCTGTTTTGAAGGTTAAAAACTGATGGCTGCCACTTAATAAGTTTACAACAAGTATTCTAACAATTATTTTTATTATCAGAATTGTTATTATTAGTCATAGTACTCAGTGCCTCCTCATATCAAACTCAGGATTTGATGTAACATATACAAAGCACCCAACACATTCTAGAACATGAAAATAGCTCAACAAAGGTAGTTATTATTCTTTAAATGGAAAGAGAGAGCTGGTTAAGTTGGGTGGTCTAATATAACTCTTGAGTCAACCCTTAGAGACAAACTCTCAGTATCCTATCAAAGCGATCAGTCTCTGTGTGTGTTCTAAATTTCACTGCAAAAGCAATTTTCAAAACACCTAATCAGATCAGGCTCTTTCATATAGCTTGGGATTCACATGTAGCCAATGATTTCCCCTAATTTAGGTCTGACTCTCTAACATTTCCATCTGGTCTAGAAGTTATTTTCTTTAATGATCTTGCTGGAGACAATGATTCCACATAAATGGGTTTGCTCTTTGGCCATATAAGTTGAGCAATGTTCTGCCTGTGGAAAGTAATACCCATTTTCTACCACTTTGCCTTTTTTGTATGTCTTTTAAGCTGCCAGCAAAATAGTTACAATAACTGTCCCTAGACACTATCATGTTTCTTCCTGCTTCTTTGATTATTGTCTAAAACTGAACTGGGAAAAATATAACTAAGTTCCCTTCAATAATTAGTTCATTGGCCAAGTAATAAAAATTGGCTAAGGAAAAGAATGAGCAATTCCGATCTGTCTTTAAAGCCTTGTTATTTGGGGATCCAGTTAACACCATTTTATAAATTAGAAGCAAGAACAGTTGGTGGATAAGTTGAACGATACCAAGTGCCTTTGATTTTTTCTACATTCTGCTTCTCCTATTATTTTTTCAAGATGAAATTTTACTGTTATAAATGGTAATAGCAAAAGTAGTGGCAAAGTTGGAATCTCGATGCATAGGTATCACATAATAAAATAATACTGAATTAGGGGATTGTAAATCTGAGTTTTGTTATCACTTCTGTTACTGATTAACTGTGGACAAATTGCTTACCCTTTCACATATTCAGCTTCCTCATCACTTACGTTGGAGTAGTAATATATCTTAACCCTAGCACAGGTTACTTATGATTATTAAATTGTATAAATTTGTGTGAAACTATTTTGAACAGTATAAAAGATTACAGAAATGTTTAATTTTTATGTTAATCACTCACTATTTATAAAATCTTCTAACTGTAGTATTGCATTAAAGCCATGTAGAGTTTCTGCAGTGACATAAAGGCCATCATTATATTTTAATAAATTTATATTTTTCAGAAATCTTAATAAGCATTTTTCACATAACAACTGATTGAAGTTTAGAAAATAAAAAAAATCTGCATTAATCAGGTAAACTTGGACATTATTATCAAAGAGGTAGATTTGAAGGGATAGAAATAGATTCTTGCTTGATATAAAGTGATGGTAATGGTAATGATGATAATAAGATTATAATTATGACAATGGAAATAATAATAGTTATGTATCTATAGTACCAGACAACTTTCAAAAAGCAGTAGTATATCTTAATAGTATGTTGGATTTATAAAACTTCTGAGAATAAATAAATGTGTATAAATTTTATCTCCACAGTGTGATGAGGAAACTCATGGTCAGATAGGTGAAATGCCTTGACTGAGGTCAAAGAGTAATTAAGTGGAAAACTCAAGTCTTCACTTATTCATTAGCTTATTAATTTGGTCATTCAATCAACAAACACTGAGTATCTTCCACATACTCTCCAGTGTGCAGGACACTAGTAACTCAAAAATGAATATGACATGCAGATCGAGATGATCATAATTTAAAACAATGGGAATATAAGTAATTAAATAAATAATTATAACATAGAAGTTGAAGGCAACAATAGAAATAATTATAAGATATTATCAGGGGAGTGACATCAACAAGATGGTGGAATAGTAAGTCCCAGGCTTCATTCACCCAAAGAAATGCTGATTTAACAATGATATAGGGACCAAAATACCTTCATGAGAACTCCAGAATCCAGTTAAGCAGTTGTAGGACCCCAAAAAAGCACAAAGCCCAGAAGAGCTACATGAAAATGGGTAAGAATAATAATTCCACTTTACTTGTGACAGCCCCTCCCCGAAGCCAGCTTAGCTAGGCACCAAGAGAAAACACCCAACTCATGACTTCTTCCTCAGAGAGAAAAATAAGTAGAGTGTGTATCTGATGTTCTAGCTTTTTGGAGCCAGAACTGTTTCGGTCTTGTCTCACTTACAGTATAAATGGTAAGCATGCAGCTTCAATGTCTGGAGGCTGCTAAGAACAAAGCAAAGTTCTAAGTGGTTTGTTGTGGCTGGCACGGCTTTGTGTGACTAGGAAAGGGTGCAACAGGAGGCTTCTCCACAGAAGGGATGAAGAGCAGTGGAGCATCCCTCCAACATTCCAGCTTTCCAAGACCCTGCCCAATGGACTGGCTTCTGTCTTGTTTGTCATGGAGCAGTAACAATATCCAACAAACTCTGGATGCCTGACATACACTTAAACCAAAAGAAAAGGCTTTAATTAGTATGTATTCACTTGCCAGAAATCCTCACCCCAGCTTAGCATGGCACAATTAGGAAAGCTCAGAGCCCATAGATCATCCCTGGGGAAAGAAAGAGAAGGCTGAAACGTATGTCCAATCGAAACATATGTCCAATGTCTGCATAACGAACTGGTTTATATCTTGCCTGCCTTGAGTGCTAACTAGACATGGCATACTCTAGATGCCTGGATGTTACTGAGAACAGTGACAACAAAAACCAGCTTGGATGGTGTGCTGCTGCTTCAGAGAACCTGCGACACAGCAGACAGATGCCACAGAGAGTAAGAGATTATGAACTCCTGGAACACTAAATCAGCAAATTTCTCTAAGTAGGAATTTAAATGCATGTGTCCAGATAAGATAGAGTCACAGAAAGGCTTGACAAGCACCTGTGATCTCTAGTTGGACTAATCAGTGAAGATCAATTCACTAATTCATTCATGTATGAAGCTAGTCCATAAAGACTGGGAGAGGTGGCTGTTTTTTTAAAATGCACAGACATTAACCTAAATTCTCAGGGTACGCCTAGAAACAGGGAAACATGGCCCAAATAAAGAAGCAAAATAAATCTGCAGAAACTTAGATAGAATAAACAGAGGCATATGAATTACCTGACCAAAAAATATCAAAATAACCATCATAAAGATGTTCAACAACCTCATGGAAACCATACATTTAAAAATAATGCCAACAAATAAATAGAAAACAAACAGAAATGTTGGAGCTGAGGAATATGATAATTGAACTAAAATGTTAACTAACAGTTCAACAGCAGACTTGGTCAAGCAGAAGAAAAAAATTCAGTGAACTCAAAAATAGTCATTTAAATTACACAGAAGAGCAAAAAAAGTACATACTCATTATACTCATTATGGATGCTCCAGAAGGAGAAGAGAGAGAAAGTGTCACAAAGTGTCACATGAATATTTAAAGAAATAATGGGCCAGCCATGGTGGTTCATGCCTATAACCTCACCGCTTTGTGAAGGTAAGGCAGGAGGATCACTTGAGCCCAGGAGTTTGAGATTAGCCCTTACAAAAGATAAAAAAAAGGAAAAAATTTGAAAAATTAGCCAGGTTTGGTAGCATATGCCTGCAGTCTTAGCTACTTTAGAGGCTGAAACTGGAGGATCACTTGAGCCCAGAGGATTGAGGCTGCAGTCAACCACATTCACACCACTACACTCCAGCCTAGGTGACAGAGTAAAACCCTGTCTCAAATTAATTAATTAATTAATTAAATACATAAATAAATAAAGGAAAAAAGAAAAAATGGCTAAAACTTCCCAAATATAGAAATGGAATTAGGCATCCTGATTCAAGAATCTCAAAAATTTCAAATGGGAAAGATACATTGTAAAGTAGTTCCCCCTTAATTATGGTTTTGATTTCTGAAGCTTTAGTTACTCATGTTCAATCATGCTTCAAAAGTATTAAATGGAAAATTACAAAAATAAATACTTTATGTTTTCCATTGTGTGCCATTTTGAGTAGTATGATAGAATCTCATGCCATCTAGCTGCTTCCCACCAGGATATAAATCATCCTTAGGTCCAGTGTATCCACACTCTTTGCAGTACCCATCTATAAGTCACCTAGTAGCCAATTTGGTTATAAGATTGACTGTTATGGTATCATGATGCTTGTGTTCAAGTAATCCTTGTTTAAGCCACAAGAGCAGTGATGCTGGTAATTCAGATATGCCAAAGAGAAGTCATGAAGTACTTACTTTAAATAAAAAGGTGAAAGTTCTCAATTTAAGGAAAGAAAAAAAAGTATACTGAGGTTGCTAAGATCTACTGTAAGAACAAGTCTTCTATCTATGAAACTGCAGGGAAAAAAAAAAAAATGTGTTAGTTTTGCTGTCCCAACTCAAACTGCAAAAATTACAACATAGTGCATGGTAAGTTCTTAGTTAAGATGGAAAAGACATGAAATTTGTAGGTAGAAGACACGAACAGAAATGTGTTCTAACTGATGGCAAATGGGTTCAGTTTCAGGCATCCACTAGGGGTCTTGGAATGGAACATATCCTCCACAGATTAAAGAGAACTACTGTAATCTGTAATCAAATTTCAAAAGGCAAAGACAAAGAGATAATTCTGAAAGTAGCAAGAACAAAGTAATTTGCCATTTATGAGGAAACTTCTTTAACACTAAAAGTGGATTTCTCAGCAGGAAACTTGCAGGCCAGACTAGAATGGAATGATATGTTCAAAGCGCTGAAAGAAAAATATCACCAACAAAGAATACTATCCCTGGCAAAACTATCCACTTGAAATGAGGAAGAAATAACGGATTATAAAAATATTAGCAAAAGGAATTTAAAAAGACACAAATAAATGTAAAGACAGCCAGTGTTCATGGATTGTAAAACTTAACATTGCTAAAATGTTCATACTACCTAAAGTGATCTACAGATTTGATGCAATTTCCATCAAAATCACAATGTCCCATTTTACAGACATAGAATTAAAAAAATCTTAAAATTTCTGTTAAACCACAAAAGACTCCAGATAGCCAATCTTAAAAACTAAGAGCAAAACTAGAGGAATTATATTACTAATTTCAAAATATATTACAAAGCTACAGGAAATGAAACAGTGTGGTACCAGCATAAAAATACATATAGACCAATGGAACTGAACAGAGAACCCAGAAATAAACCCCTGCATATACAGTCAACTGATCCTCAACAAGGGTGCTAGGAATACACAATAGGAAAAGGACAGTCTATTCAAAAAGCAGTCCTAGAAAAAATAAATATCTACATGCAAAAGAATAAAATTGAATCCTTGTCTTAGCCCATACACAAAAATGTATTCAAAATGGATTTAAAACTTAAATGTAAGACCTAAAACTGTGAGACTCCTATAAGACAACGTAAGGAAAAACATTATTGATGTTGATCTTAGAAATGATTTCTTATCTATGACACTGATAGCATAGGCAACGACAACAATAAAAGCAAAATGAGAAGTGAACCATATAAAAACACAAAGCTACTAAGGAAACGACAGAGTGAAAATGCAAACCATGAATGGGAAAAATGGTTTTGCAAATTACATATTTGATAAGGGATTAGTATCCAAAATATAGGGAACTCAACTCATACAACTCAATAGAAAACAATAGCGACAACAATGAAACCCAAAAATGAATAAATAACCTAATTAAAAATTGGACAAAGGACATGAATAGGCATTTCTCCAAAGAAGATATGCAAGTCATCAGCAGGTATAGAAAAAGACTCCCAACATCACTAATTATCAGGAAAATACAAATCAAAACCTCAGTGAGATATTGCCTCATAACTGTTAGAATGGCCATAATAGTAATTGTAATAAATAAATTAATTAATAAGAAGTGTTGGCAAAGATATAGATAAACTAGGACCCTTGCTCACTGTGGTGGGAATGTAAAATGGTGCAGTCAATGTAAAAAATAGAAGTGCCTCCAAAAATTAAAAATTAAATTACTTTATTATCCAACAATCCCCCTTCTGAATATCTATCCAGAAGAATAAAAATCAGGATCTTGAAGAGATATTTACATTCTTGTGTTTACTGTAACATTATTCACAAAATTCAGGACGTGAAAACAAACTAAATGTTCATCAATGAATGAATGGCTAAAGAAAATGTGGCACATACATACATACGAATAGAACAAAATATTATTCAGCCTTAAAAGAACAAAATTCTGCCTTATGTGATAACATAGACGAACCTTGAGGACATTACGCTAAGTAAAATAAGTTATGCACAGAAAGACAAATACTGCATGATTATATGCATATAAGGTATCTAAAGTAGTTAAACACATAGGTTCGTAGGGTAGAATAAAGATTGCAAGGGGCTGTGGGAGATAGAAATAAAGAGTTGCTATTCACTGGGTATAAAATTTCAGTTATGCAAGATAAAAAGTTCTAGAGATCTTCTCTGTAACACTGTATTTGTAGCTAATAAGACACTTAAAAAAATTGTTTAGAGGTTGGGCCTCAGGTTGTGCTTTTTCACTACAATAAAAAAAAAGAATAGAATAAAAAATATCAGAAGAGAACAACTCAGTTATCTCAACTTTTTTCAGTGTAATATTTTCACAACTAGACTATGGACTCATGGGCTTCTCTGCACCAATGTAGATATACATGGGTTACAAATTTAATTTGATCCTGTTCTTACTCAATATTTTCAACTATTTTTATTTTCTATAGATTAATAATATAGTTTCTTTAGATTAGTCCGCAGAGCTATGAACTTATGGAATACCTGCAAGTATGTTAGTCATAGCAACATCTTTTCGAAAGACACCTCTAAAACTAGAAAACAAGAAATAATCCTGACTAAGCATTTTTTTCTCCCAGGACATCTAGTTAGCTATCCTTCTCCTATTTCCCTGAATAATGATCTGTTCCTTTGAAAAATGCATCTCTGGGAATTATACAAACCTGAGTCTGGGAGGATCAATGTAGCCGGAAAGCAGCCTTAATCATCTAACAGCAATGGAAACCATACAATTAATTGTGAACAGAGAACCCAGAGTCATCAAGTTTATGAGACAATTTAGTACCGTAGAAAATGACCAAAAAATCCAAAACAGAAATATTTACCCTGAGGAAAAAGCAGAGGTTATTTAAGAAACACAGAACAGTTTAAAAGAACCTTCTAATTAATATATGTAGAGGAATTTGAGGGGATATTAAAATCATAAAGTGAGAACTGATGTGAGGAGGGGAAGAAAGTACAAGAAATCACTATCAGAGATTAAAATATGATTACAGACATTTAAAAGAAATATCAATAGAAGACCTTAAATATGAGAAAATCTCTCAAATATATAATAACAGCAATAAAAATAGAAACAAAATAAGAGGATGTATAAGAGACAGTGAGTCTTAATTCAAGATGTCCAACATGATATCAATAGGATTCTTTGGAAGAAGCAAAAGTGAACATAGAGAGAAAATGATCAAACAGGTAAAAGAAGATAATTTATTGTAGATTAAAAGACATAAATCATCAGACTGGTAGGGCCACTGAGAAATTTGTACATGAAAATAATAAAAATAATGAAAAACAAAATTCCAACCTTCATTGCATCCTTGTGAATTACAAAGCACAGATACTAAATGCTTCCAGAGAGAGAGAAAGCAGGAGAAACAGTGACATATAAAGGAATAAAAATGAGATTTTATCAGCTTCTATTAATAATTAAGGACACTAGATGCTAGAAAACAATGGGAACAACATCTTTAATATTTTTAGGGAAATTGATTTTCGCATAGTGTTGGATACATGGCTAAAATATCAATAAAGTATGATGATAAATCAATATTATGTTCAAACACGAAAAGTACTCAGAAAGTTTATGTTCCAAATACACTTCCTTACAGAGTTCCTTTAGGATATGATCTAGTCACTATACAAACAAGGAAGGTAAATAAAACACAGAATCTGAATACCGCCGAGAAGAATCATGAAGAGAAGTCCTCAGATTAAGCCTGAGTTAAGACTAACAATCACTAGTCCTTATTGGTGCAGGACTACAAAAGCCTTCAACAGACAGAGATGCAGGGGACAGAGAAAGGTACTATGGAGGTAGGAGGAGTCACTTGATAGAACAGAAAACATAATTGGGATCTCAGGTGAAATTATAATATTTTAAAAACAAATGATGCAAAAGAAACATAAAAATAATTGGAAACTGGCCAGGCGCGGTGGCTCATGCCTGTAATCCCAGCACTTTAAGAGGCCGAGACAGGCGGATCACGAGGTCAGGAGATCGAGACCATCCTGGCTAACACGGTGAAACCCCGTCTCTACTAAAATACAAAAAAAAAAAAAAAAAAAAAAAAAAAAAAAAAAATTAGGCGGGCGTGGTGACGGGCACCTGTAGTCCCAGCTACTCGGGAGGCTGAGGCAGGAGAATCGCGGGAACCCGGGGGGCGGAGCTTGCAGTGAGCCGAGATCGCACCACGCCACTGCACTCCAGCCTGGGTGACAGAGCGAGAGTCCGTCTCAAAAAATAAAGAAAAAGAAAAAGAAAAAAAAAAACTTAGAAACTCAGAAACTCTGAAAAAAAAAAACCACACCATGATTATTATGAAAACAGGTAATGGCCCAAATATGAAGTTATTTAAATTATCAATAGATTTGAGGCTACTGAGTGCAAAGAAAAAGAAAGAGAATTAATTTAAATGTATTTCTGGGAACATTTTCCTTTAGGTGGCCCAAAGTATCTTGACATTGGATTCCCACAGAAGGAAATTTATCTTTGTGCCAACACTGACGGACACTTATTCAGTCATACTAATGCAAATGCTCTTAACTGATTTTCAACTTTGTGGCTTTTTGTATTCAAGCAATGCACAAAGTCACAAAGAACTGACTGTGGTTACAGAAGATAAACATGAAGAATTTTGATCATGCAAAAATAAAAATGGAGCTATCAGATGATAAGTCTCAGAAAGCAGAAGGAAAAATAGTATTAACAGATAATATCAAAACTTTATAGAACTAGATAAAAAATTATTATATTAGATTGCAATGGTAATCAATAGAAAAGATAAAACAGTAATTTAAATATCAAATCTTGCTATTAGTACAAAGGAAGGACAGAGATCAGGCATGTGAACTGAATACTTATCTTCATATTATGGAGTCAATAGATATTATCTAAAGTTGATGAATTAAGTTAACAAGATATATTATCTAGAGTTGCAGAAAATGTCACTAGAATAATTAAAAACAGCAACAAGAGAGACTGCCTCTGGGTCTAGGTCTGGGGATAAAAATACTTTTAATCATAAAGTCTTCTTTACCTGTTAATTTTCTAATCACCATATACACAACTTAAAAGCAAAAACAAAACCAAGCAAAGAAACAAACCTCAACAATACAGCATTCCCTAAAGTCTGTAGTTTAGAGTATTACATCCACAATGATGAAGGTGGGTAAGATGAGGGTAGATTCCATTGTTAAACAATTTTGGTCAAAGGGTATAACCTTTCAGTTATAAGATGCATAAATCCTGGGCATCTAATATATAGCATGTTGACTATAGATAACAATACTGTATTGTACATTTAAAATTTGCTAAGAGAGTAGATCTTAAATGTTCTCACCAAGAAAAAAAAAATGATAACAAGGTGATATTGTTAGGTTTTGTGTCCCTACCCAAATCTCATCTTGGATTGTAATCCCCAGGTGTTTAGGGAGAGACCTGGTGGGAGTGTTTGGATTATGGAGGAAGTTTCGCCCATGCTGTTCTCATGATAGTGAGTTCTTACAAGATCTGATGGTTCTATTAGCATCTGCCATTTCCCCTGCTTGTTCTCATGCCACATGTGCTCATGCTGCCACGTGAAAAGGTCCAAGTTTGCTTCCTCTTCACCTTCCACCATGACTGTAAGTTTCCTGAGGCTTCCCCAGCCATGTGGAATTAAATCACATTAAACCAGAGTCAATTAAACTTCTTTTATTAAAAAATTACCCAATCTCAAGGAAGTTCTTTATAGCAGTGTGAGAATGGACTAATATACTAGGTGAGCTGATACTTGTGTTAACTAACTTGATTGTGGTAACCATTTCAAAACCTATGTGTATGTCAAATCATCACACTGTACATCTAAAATTTATACAATTCTATTTGTCAGTCATACTTAAAGCTAAGAAAATTGAGTTTGAGAAATATTTTCTATTTGAAGATTCAGAATGCACAATAGTATACTAAAACTCATAGAAGATTGTATGTAAGAGATCTAATAATTCCCAAACTTCTCTGACCAAGGAACCGTTTTGTTGCTTTTAATAAAATACCTACTTTCAACCCAAGGAACAACTGTTTTTCAAAACTCACTTTCAGAAACACTTTTTAAGAAACATCTACTCAAAGAGGAGGAATTATCATGAAACTAAAATTTTCCTACTTGTAGTTTAGTTTTAAAATGTAAAAAAGTATTTGTAAATTATAAGCAACAGATCATCACTGAAACTTTTTGTTCATTTTAATTCACCTAAGCAAGTCTTCTACTTTTAAGCATATTGTTTGATTTTCTCTCTCTTATCCCTAAATACTGTATTTAAAGGTAAATAAAACATGAATCTGTCAATTTTGATTACATTAAAATTTTATCCCTAAACTTCTAGTAAATTCTACAGTAGACTTCTTAACACTACCCCTTTCCTCACACCCCAAACTCAATCCTTCTGAAAATATAACCTTGTTAATGTTTATCTGTCTTCACTTTATCCATATTATTCCTATATATTATTCCCCTATTCCTCACACTCAACATGAAAAGATCTAGGAATAACTTCTACCACCCTCCTTCCTGCCCCAACCTCTAACCCAGTCACCACATTAATGAAAACATAATCTTAGGAATATGTATTAAGAATGCTATCATTTACTCTGTGGCTCCTCGGGTGGGAGTGAGCTTGCTCAATGTGTTCCTGAAGTCGCACCACAGAGAGGATGAGAGGCCCGAGTTCATCGAGTTCATTGCCTATTCCCATCTCCCCATCGGGTTCAAGTCCTTTCCCTGCAGAGACGGTAACCACACTTTATTCCATAACCTTCATGTGAATCAGCCTCCAGCTAGCTATGAAAGTGAATAAAGAGAATCTGGATCACTACCCTGGCACTGGGGACCACAGCACTGGTCTGGATCATTACTCTGCACACAGACCAGAAAAAGCATAGGGAACCTTAAGCTCACCTTCTTCACTTGTATCAAATGATGACTACTATGCTGATCTTCCATCCTTTAGATTTTGGTGGGAGATGGCTTAAATAAATAACTTAAACTTAACAAACAAACAAAAAAACACTGTCAAGCTGTATTTCAGAAGACAAGCCTGAGGAATTAAGCAAATTGCCCCAAATTACATAATTTATAAATGGCTGAGTGGCAATTCTGCCGGTTTTAAAGCCCGTTGTGTTCTACTTCTGTTTCCATACCCTCTTTGAACACACTAAGCATAGCTGTCAGCATACCAAATTATATTTGTTTATGTGTGTTTGTCACCTATTAGGATCCCCATGTTCTAGAGGTCAGGGATCCTAATTCTATTTCTGTATTCCTACAATGCAGTGTTTGCTTTATAGAAGGGATTTAATAAATTATTGTTAAATGAATGAATAGATGAATGAAGATAAAAAATAAGAAATTTTCAGAATCAGAAAATGCTGCTATTTATCAAAATTGGACTTTTTTCTACTCTCCTGATAAGTTGCGATGACGTATTAAAGACAAGAAACGTAGCAGCATTTGTATTTGTCTTCCACTTGATTTCTTTTTGACTCAGTTGATGTTCCTGAAATTACTGGCATGGGTTAATCCATATGAAAATTCAGATAGAGCTCCCAGAAACCTAATGGATTATTTAAGATAACTCATTATTTTATTGAAATAAGGTTCATAAAGGGAAACAACTTTTCAGTCACAGAGCTAGCAAAATATAAGGCTGGGACTTGAACCAAAGCACTTATTTTGCTAAGCCATGTTTACTTTCCTTGCCAATATAAAGAGAGAGTTTCATAATACTTTGAGACAAGTATAGAAAAATAGGTTCAACCTGATTTTAGCACAGCTCAGACCAAATGGAACTGTTTATGGCTATGTGCCATCCGATTGCAAAACAGAAGGAATCTATTCTTACTATTAAATGGCCAACTCCCACCAGAATCCATATTTAATATGTCCATGTAACATTCTATGCTTGGCTGATGATTTCTCTTCACACATAAGAAAGCATAATTGGTGATAGGTAAGAGAGGGAGAATATGGTTCAGATTCAGAAAAAATAAAATTGGTATTTAAGTGTTAATTGGGTGCTTAGCACTCTGCTAAGCATTTTGCAATGTAAAATCATGTACTACTTCTCAACCCTTTAAGGTAAGTGCTATGATTATATCTATATTACAAATTTTAAAAAATAAGGCTCAGAAAAGTTAAGTAAGTTACGCAAGACTCATGATATGTAGGAGGTGGGTCCTCACATCAACCCAGTCAGGGACACTGCAGTGCCATCTCTCAATCATTACTTCTCTTTAAAATAATCACTCATCTTCCCTTGTGTCGAATAAAACTTGGCTGCCCTCAAAAGGCAAGAGTTGCTGAGGCATCCAAGATGGTTGGCTAATACAATAATCTACAATACTGTCCCTTAGGTGGGGCCTCTGAGAGCAGCCCCAGAGCTGAGAGGCAGAAAATGCACAGAAGATGAACCTTGGGAACCATCTGAGTTCTCATCCCCAAGAGGATAGTTATATTATGGAAAAGATAAAACTGACTGTTATGCTCACATAAAATTAATTCCACAGTTGTTCCTTAACAATGAATGCATTTGAAGTCTAAAAATAACCATTGTAAATGAAAACAGTTGGTTTATTAGAGAAGTGGGATTCTAGATTTTCCCCTGCTCTCTCTCTCCTTTTTTTTTTTTTTTTTTTTTTTTTTT
>NW_016807690.1:2652891-2682762 GCF_001698545.2 Rhinopithecus bieti
TTTTTTTTTTTTTTTTTTTTTTTTGTATATTGGCTTTCTGTTACTCTTGCAATGATATTGTTTATTAGATTTTCCCCTAAAATTATTGTAAATATTAATAATACTTAAGAAATAAATGCTTCTATTTTGTGTCCCCAAAACTCCAAGAGGAGGAAATTACTAAGATAAAAGAATGATGGTTAATAGAGTTTCAGAAGAGTCTTAAAATGCAAATAAAACATTTACATGGCAAAAAGCAATGTCTTTTCAGTACACTAAGCAATTTGCATTACGACTTGGAGCAACTCATCTTCTACACAGTCTTGCTTACAAAAGCTGAGTACATATACAGCAATGGCAGGAATCTAGTTTTCATTATGAAAACTATAAAAAATAAATGTGTGAATATAAATGATCTATTCATTGGCAGACTTCAGGAGTCCTGAAAGAAAAGCCAAAAAGCAAGATGGTGTACGATAATATTGCTGTTAAGCATTGATTTATGAGATATTCTGGTGCTGGCAGGAGTTCCTAGTTATTATTGCAGCTTAACAAACATACAGCAAAGAGAAAATTTGGCAGTTACTGTTCACTTAGAAGAAAGCTTATTTCTTATTTTTAAAACATGTAGCAGTTGACAAAGCTGTAGTACCATTTGTACATTCTTCCGGTAGATAGTGAACAGGTACCTACTAGGTATGAGACATTGCATAAAGGGTTGGGAGTAGGATAGGGGAGTGAGTTGAAAGAATTGTCAGAAGATTGTGTTTGTGTGTGTGTGTGTGTGTGTGTGTGTGTGTGTGTGCGTGTTTCATATCTTGCCCTTTAATGACCTTTAAAATGTTAGAGAGAAACAAACACAACAGATGTCCAAAACTCTATTCATGATGGCTTCTCTGCTATGGTTTTATACTTCTCTCACTCTCTTAGTTGAATCTCTATTTTCCAGCAACATAGAGAGCTTCACTTCCTTTCTGATGGCTTTTCTTGACAATTTTCAGGTAGAGTTTGTCAGAGGCATTTGAACCAGAGTAACTCCATCTTGAATGGAGTAAAATAAGGCTGAGACCTACTGGGCTGCATTCCCAGAAGGTCAGGCCATTTTTAGTCACAGGATGAGGTAGGAGGTCTGCACAAGATACAGGTCATAAAGACCTTACTGATAAAACAGTTTTCAGTAAAGAAGCCAGCTAAAACCCACCAAAACCAAGATAACGAAGAAAGTGACCTATGGTCTTCCTCGCTGCTCGTTGTATGTTAATTATAATGCAGTAGCATGCTAAAAGACACTCTCACCAGGACCATGACAGTTTATAGATGCTGTGGCAATGTTAGGAGTGACCCTGTATGTTCTAAAAAAGGGAGGAACCCTCTGTTCTGGGAACTGGTCACTTTTTTACTGGAAAACTCATGAATAATCCATCCCTTGTCTAGCATATATTCAATAAATCACCATAAAAATGGGCAACCAGCAGCCCTCAGGGCTGTTCTGCCTATGGAGTAGCCATTCTTTTATTCCTTTGTTTCCTTAATAAACTTGCTTTCACTTTACTCTAGTGACTGACTCCCCTGGAATTCTTTCCTGCACGAGACCCAAGAACCCTCTCTTGGGGTCTGGACCAGGACCCCTTTCCAGTAACAAATGTATCACTGTCTCCTTTATGTTTCTTTATTTAATAGGGACTTTTTGCCACCACATATTTAATATATTTATTTGCAAATATCTGAATCTGCTACCTTTGGATTATAAGCTCCTTGGTGGCATTTCTGTACCACTAGACCTCAACAAAATGTCAGGCTCATGGTGGGTGCTCAATAATATTTGATGGTTACAAGAATGAAATATTTATAATAGAAGGCAGATGATAATTTAGATTAAAGTAAGAGCCAGCATGATGGGAATATGGAGATGGAAATGAATTCTAAAATCGTTGTCAGGAGAAAAATAGGTTTTGATGGTGTGACAAAGAAATCACTCTAGAAGAAGAAAAAGTTACAGAAGCTATTATTAGTGAAAAATGGTCATGCCAAGCTTATGGTACACATTTTCTTACAGGACCAAAGAGTGAGGGATGGGCAGGGGCTGTTTCCATCTTGTATTTACTACTTTGCATATTATCTTTCTCCTCTTTCAAGAATTGAGTAATTCTGATTTATTTACATTATCTGATCTTTTAACTGAATCTTCAATTTTGTTTTAATGAGTATTCACTGCTCTTTCTCACATCATCGTTTCTTTTCAGGAATCTCTTTTTTTATTTTCCTGTCTTTCCTTTCTCTCTTTTTGGTCCTACTTGGAAAATCTAATTTCTGCATTCACATTAATTCCCCTCTACATTAATAACTCGCAAGTGGAACTCTCCACGTGAATCCTTCTCTCTCCTCTGTACTTGCTAATTTCCAGCTGTCTCCATTATCTTTTCCTCTCTGTATTACTTCTAGTGTTAACTGAACATAACAAAATATAGTAACATTATTATTATTACTATTATTATTATTATTTTGAGATGGAGTCTCACCCTGTCACCCAGGCTGGAGTGCAGTAGCATGATCTTGGCTCACTGCAACCTCTTCCTTCCAGGTTCAAGTGATCCTCCTGCCTCAGCCTCCGGAGTAGGTGGGACTACAAGCACGTGCCACCACACCTGGCTAACTTTTGTATTTTTAGTAAAGACAGGGTTTCACCATGTTGTCCAGGTCTGGCCCACTTCTTATTTTTTTACTCTTAACTTTCATTTTTCTTTCTTTTCTCTGCCTCTGTCAGTGACTATATTGCCTCCATTTCCAATGCTTATAATTTGTGTCATATTTGATCCTTAGCTCTCATTTATATTATTCATTTGGGTTTCAATTCTATAACAAATATAAATTTTAATTTAGGTAACTTTATACAAAATCTATTCTCTATTAGTGTAACCATCAGCATAGGTGCACATATACTAAACACCCTCAATTTTGTAGATATCATACTTGACTTTTTAATAAGGTATTTTAATAGCTTATATTTATTGTATTCTTCTCTATCAACTATCTGTCTATCTGTCTGTTGTATACCTCTATCATCCATGATTATGAAGTCATTATTTTGGCAACAAGAAAAGTTTGACTTAAAACTAGCAGGTAACTGTCACAAAACCCGTGCATATTATTCCATAGCAGGAAATAGTCCTCATATAAACAAGTGAATATGAAATGCACTAGAAAACCATAGATCTGTGATTTTTAATTTATTGTTTTGTTGTCTGGTTTTGCTTTGTTATTTTCTACTTCTTAAAATGCTTCAGGGTGACATTACAAATGGCATAAGTTATA
Organism: Rhinopithecus bieti; assembly: GCF_001698545.2. Taxonomy (NCBI): domain Eukaryota; kingdom Metazoa; phylum Chordata; class Mammalia; order Primates; family Cercopithecidae; genus Rhinopithecus; species Rhinopithecus bieti. The sequence goes on from NW_016807690.1 coordinate 2,656,183, forward strand.
TCAGGACTGTTAGAGTGGTTGTGTTTGTTTTAGGAGCCTGTCCCAGAGACAAAGAACAGGAATGCCTATTTCCAGGCGTTTATGAAATAAAGGAGAGAGCCATTGATGTGTGCAATTTCTTCTCATTGTTTCTTTGCAAGGAACAAGGTAGTATGCAGATAATTGTGGGCTCATTAGGATCAACTAGAATGGAGAAGGATTGATGACTGCCATGATTTTTAGTGAGTTCCGTACCAGAAATGAAACTTCTAGAATTCTCAAAAAATGCCACTTTTCCCTGTTTTCAACAGAACTAAGTATTTCACACACCACAGACAAGGGGAAGAAAAACACAAACAAAAGACAGATAAAATAACACTTTGCAACCTGAGATAAAATGAAAAGAACATCATCATCTGGCTAATTCTGACCCTTAAGCTAATAAAACCTTGGAGATTTCCCATAAACCTGTACTACCATAAAGCAGTTTTATCTCCGAATTTGCTATGGTGATGTCTGAATATGTGGCATGGCATGCGTTTTTTTTTTTTTTTTTTTTTTTTTTTTTTTTTTTTTTCTTTTTTCTTTTCTTTTGAGATGGAGACTCGCTCTGTTGCCCAGGCTGGAGTGTAGTGGCACAATCTCGGCTCACTGCAACCTCTGCCTTCCGGGTTCAAGTCATTCTCCTGCCTCAGCCTCGTGAGCAGCTGGGACTACAGGCACCCGCTACCATGCCCGGCTAATTTTTGTATTTTTAGTGAAGATGGTGTTTCACCGTGTTAGCCAGGATGGTCTCAATCTCCTGACCTTGTGATCTGCCCACCTCGGCCTCCCAAAGTGCTGGGATTACAGGCGTGAGCCACCGCGTTTGGCTGGCATGATCTTTATGAATAGGAAAATCATGTGAGAACGTTTCTGAAAGTCTACCACAACCAGACTAACAGACATTTTGGTAAGCGTCATTATTTTGTGGTGTTACCTTTAAATATTTGTGTATTTTATTCGGCCGGCTGGTTGGCCAGCCTTTCTAAGTGCCTTACACCATCTGCAAGTCAACTCTTTCATTCCTTTTCTGAATGCTCTTTTAGACATTGTTGACAAATTATATAATATCAATTGGGCATCACCCACACTGTTNGCTAATTCTGACCCTTAAGCTAATAAAACCTTGGAGATTTCCCATAAACCTGTACTACCATAAAGCAGTTTTATCTCCGAATTTGCTATGGTGATGTCTGAATATGTGGCATGGCATGCGTTTTTTTTTTTTTTTTTTTTTTTTCTTTTTTCTTTTCTTTTGAGATGGAGACTCGCTCTGTTGCCCAGGCTGGAGTGTAGTGGCACAATCTCGGCTCACTGCAACCTCTGCCTTCCGGGTTCAAGTCATTCTCCTGCCTCAGCCTCGTGAGCAGCTGGGACTACAGGCACCCGCTACCATGCCCGGCTAATTTTGTATTTTAGTGAAGATGGTGTTTCACCGTGTTAGCCAGGATGGTCTCAATCTCCTGACCTTGTGATCTGCCCACCTCGGCCTCCCAAAGTGCTGGGATTACAGGCGTGAGCCACCGCGTTTGGCTGGCATGATCTTTATGAATAGGAAAATCATGTGAGAACGTTTCTGAAAGTCTACCACAACCAGACTAACAGACATTTTGGTAAGCGTCATTATTTTGTGGTGTTACCTTTAAATATTTGTGTATTTTATTCGGCCGGCTGGTTGGCCAGCCTTTCTAAGTGCCTTACACCATCTGCAAGTCAACTCTTTCATTCCTTTTCTGAATGCTCTTTTAGACATTGTTGACAAATTATATAATATCAATTGGGCATCACCCACACTGTTGGTCTGCCTTGAAAATCTTAATTTAACTTTCCTTGTCTCTGATCACCAATTTCTGAGTTCAGATGTCTCGTGAAATTCTTTAGCATCTCTGGACCTTCAACCTTATGTAGACGTCCTGTCAAATAGCCCTACAATTAGGTCTCAGTCTGCCTTTCTGTTTTGTTTTCTCCCTTAGGTGAGACAGGAAGACTATAGCAGGCTGATACCTGGTATTTGCCTTCCCCCAGGTCCCTTAGACTGTGGGAAAAACCACCGTACTAGGTTCTGGCAAAGTAGTTTCCCTTGAGGACAAGCCTTGTTAAGAATGGAATGCTCTGGGAATATTTCAAAATGGCTACTCCTCTTGTTATCCCACCCTGTTTTATGAAGCCTGTGAGAACATGCCTGGTTTAGCTCTTGAAGGTAAAACACACTAGAAGGTGGGGTGCCCCTAAGACTGCCCCTCACCCCAGAGTTTTGAACCCTTCAACTTAATCACACTGAATCTCTAGCCATTCATCCACTACAATTCAGATTTTCCTACCCTGGCACTCTCGTTCCTGCCAAGATTTCTGGTCCCGGACTTCTGTTCTAGTAAGCTGTGATTCTCTGTATCTGCTTGCCTGTTTCTTCAATTCTGAGGGTGGTGGTATACCCTGTAACCTCAGTTCTCTGATAGACTTATGAAGAGTTGTTGAATTCCATTTTGTTCAGCTTTTTTCTTGTGTGGTCAATAATAATGACTTCCAAACTCCGAATTCCTCATAGCCAAACCAGAAACTGAAAGTCTGACACTTGGTCTCTAGAGCTACCTGTGTCTGCTTCCTATTAATTATCTCTTTTCTGTCTTCTCTTTCTTCTCTATCCAACTTAGTCCTCATGCAATGCCATTACAACCACTCACCTGTACAATGAAGCCCGAATTCTGAATCAGTCCCCCTCTTTGACATCTCTGCCACAGGACTACTGAGGAACTTTAAAGAAAATTGCAAGGCTTTCAAGACCTGATGCACACCCCTCCCTCAGTATTTCCACACATTATTCCTATCTCTATCAGTCTCTTGACACCTTAAGGGATAAATCTGCCTTAGCCCCTTCTACAGAAGTGAATTTGTTGATTCTGCTTCTTAAGAACATCTCTTCTCTTCCCATTTACATTTACCATTATGAAGCTATTGTAGGCATATTTTTCTCTGCTCTGACTCTAGTAATAGCTTTCTCCATGGCTTTAGTCTTGACTTTTCCAATCTATTGCTCCACAATGTGGCTAGACAGATGATTCCAGTACATCAATTTAATTGTAGTGTTTCTCCCAAAAAGCTCTTCATTCTTCACTGTCTTCAGAATTTGGTCCGTACTTGAAATGAACTCAATATGGTTTCCCAAGCCCCTCATGATGTGGAGTCTTCCAAGCTCTTTAACCATGGCTCTTGTAATTTAGCCCTTTATTCTATTGAACCATGTTGTTCACAAGCTCAGTTTCCGAAGGGAATGATGACTTCCCACATCTTGGGAAGTTCATATGAGCTGAACTCATTTATATAATATCCCAAGCTAGATTTCAATTGTTCCAATAAGTATCACCCTCTAAGACTTGGTTACTTCTTTGCTCTGCCTTAGAATCTTGTTTTTGGTTTTTTATTTTTCACTACAGAATGTATATTTCACTAAATTTTATTTGCTGTCTCATCTTGTCTCTTTCCCACGAGGAAAAGACCTTATCTCTTATTTATTACTGTATCCTCAATATCTAGCATATCCATCATGCAACATAAAATGCATACTATGAATATTTATAATGAGTGACAAGAGACTGACATATGGAATTACATAAAACATGAAACTAGGTTTTTGTCTCAATATTCTTAACCTGCTTGCTGAACTTACACGTTTATGTTCTTACTATAAACTGTAAGCTATTAGACTCAGCAGAAGTCACAAACAGCCAGACTACAGGCTGAATGTTACCCACAAAACTGTTTGTTTTGGTATTGTCCATGCTTGGGAGAATATAAAATCAATATTTAAAGAGGAAGAGATTAAAATCCTAATGTGCAATTGATCCTAAAAAATAGAAAACCTATAAACACAGATCCTAAAAAATGCTTTGTTGTCAGTCAGATGAGAGCATGCATCAGTGGATGTTTGTGTTGTCATGTACAAACTTGATGTTATTGGGGAAGTTTTTTGACTTCCCCAATTCTCTCAGCCTTAAGGCACTTCTTATTCAATAGGTCTCATCCAGTAAAATTCAACATAGTTCTCATATTCTTTCTCTCCCATAGGTTTACCACTTGAGATAGAAAAAAAACTTCAGCTTCTCTTCTTTCCTCTTCACCTGCACTCTTCTTATTCTCAAAAGTAAAGGAGCTGGGTGTGGTGGCTCACACCTGTAATCACAGCAATTTGGGAGGCCAAGGTGGGCAGGTCACTTGAGATCGGGAGTTTGAGGTCAGTCAGGCCAACATGGCAAAACCCCATCTCTACTGAAAATACAAAAAATTAGCTGGGTGTGGTGTCATGCACCTGTAATCCCAGCTACTCAGGAGGTTGAGGCAGGAGAATCGCTTGAACCCAGGAGGCAGAGGTTGCAATGGGCTGAGATTGCGACACGGCACTCCAGCCTGTATGACAGAGCGAGACTCCACCTCAAAAAAAAAAAAAAAAAGAGAGAGAGAGATAAAGGAAATTCCAAAGTGGATTTTCAAAGTCCGCGGAATTTGCTGGGAAATCTTCATTATTAGGTGTGACCAACCCTCCATACAAAGTTTCTTATTTCTTCCTTCTTTACTCGAAAGGATCAACAGATCACAGCAAACCATGAATTCAGTGCACATTGTCATATACCTTTTCTAGTCTTCTCTTTCTCTCTATAGAGATAGATGGATGTATAAATTGAACAAGAGCTTGCACCTTAGGCCAAACCGGATTTTTTTTTTCTGGCTATCTTTCATCTTTTTTTTTTTCCCCCACTACTAACGTACCTTGTCTTAAGCTATTGGCCTGGTGTCGGTTTGTATCCTAAGCCAGTTTGATCCTAAGTATGAAGGAAAAACACATTTTTCTTTTCTATTCATCTGTTTCGTTGCTGGGAGCAATAGTAGGAATACTTTGAACAGGTCTTTCCTCACATTATAGTGACCTTGATGTATAGAAAGGTAAAGTAGACAGAAGCTTGCAAATATATATCTAAAATACAGGTATAGCTTTCAGGGGCATTTAGAAAAATGATGACACTGAGACACTAGATTCCTATATTTAGGAAGGCTGAACAGAATTAGTCATTTAGAAGAACAAAGGGAAAGTAGGGCAGTTTTCCTTACAGACTTTGGACAAGGGCAGCTGTTCTTCTTGTGGAGGTGAATTAGATGCCCAGGGGAGAATTCACAACTCACACAGAAGCATTGGTCACATGATTTTCAAACACTGGTTCTTAGAAGAACTTCATTGTCCTATCTTGTCATTCCATTCTCTAGTCTGTTTTGAATCTACTCTTGCAGGCTGGACCTTCAGCTATAGCTATGGAAAGCAGTAAACCATAGTGTGTGAGACTTATGGTCCTTGAGTTTATTCTGAACAAGAAGAGATTTCACAGATTGATTGCTCAGTTTGTTTGTTTCTTTGTTTGTTTTACTTTTTTTTCTAGATGTCTCTCACCCAACCCCATGTCCATCATGTTTGTCAACTAGATCTAAGAGAACCGTATAGGGCAAGTAGGGTCCAGGTTTAGCAGATGCAGTGGAATTTTTGTGCTACCATTGAAGTGTGCAGGTTAATCAAAGCCTTGGAAATTAATAAGCACAAACTAATAGAATGCAAGGACTTGGGGAGGAATTACAGTCAATAATAACTATGTTATTGGACTTTTGAATGCATAGACCTGGGAACAATTGCAGAAATACTGCAGAGCTAAAAGGCTCTTTTGAACTATCTGAGAAAAGCCCATGTGATCATAATGACTATTCTGACAATCAGACAACATTGTGACCTCAGCTTGGGCAACATAGCAATACCTTGTCTCTACAAAAAAAAATTTTAAAAATTAGCTGAGCATGGTGGTGCACTCCTGTAGTCCCAGCTACTCAGCAGGGAGCTGAGGTGTGAGGATCAGTTGAGCCCAGGAGATCGAGGCTACACTGAGTTGTGATAGCACCACTGTACTCTGGCAGGCTGGGTGACAGAGTGAGACCCTGTCTCAAAAACAAACAAACAAACAAACAAGAAACCCACTTTTGCCTTAGGAAACTGGCATGTATTCAATGACATTTTAATAGAGTGAAACAAAAAGTAACTACTTTTTTCCTCTCATAGTCTCTATGTTTTATTTTGCTAGATAGGAGTATATCTAGATGAAAACAAGAGAGAAGCATCACCTTTGGTTGGGAAAGTCTATTACTGCAATAATTACATATCATTTTAAATTTTGTTGCCATGGGACTGGGGTTCCTCTACACTTACGTGTCTGTGGAATCACTGAACTCCAGAAAAATGAACATAGGAGAAACTAGGGGTTTTAGTCTTTCAGCATTAGAGGTATTCAGAAGATAGGCCTGTTCTAAGGGAAAATGACCCATGACGTAACTGCTGAAGACATGGCCCAGGCTGCCTGGAATGAGACTGCATCTAGAGGAATAATCAAGCACAGATTTTGATTTTCCTAATACTTCAGGGGTGAGGAGGAAGCTTTATTTAAATCTAGATTCGTGAAAGTTTTTTGGGGGAATTTACGAAAGGATATGGGGTAGTTTATATTAGAGCATTTCTCAGTGGAATATGGCAAGACATAATTTAAGAGGTAGAATTAGAATCAAGGAACATGAAGTTTTGGCTTATTTTACAGTGTGGATTTGAAGCTAATTATTGTCCTTACTCATTTAAGGGACTTCTGAGATCTTTGGTTAAACCTTCCATCTCACTGGTCATAGGAAGTTACAGGAATACAAGACAATGACAAGATCTTACTTGCAACCAGTAGAAGTAGAGGCAAATGTTTCCTAAAACTCTAATAGTATCCACATCTAAGAAAAATATTTGTATCTCTGAATTATTGATCGCAAGAGTGGCTGCTAAACTGAGTTAGGTTAACAGATGGAAACCTGTTGCAGGAATAAGGGCAGTGGGCATTGGCCTCACTCTGTGTGCTGCCTCTCTGCTCCTTCAGTTCTCGAGATAAGGGAAAATAATTGCTAATCTGACACATTCTAGAATCCAGTACCTTGACTGGGAGTCACACATGGTTTAAAAAGTTGATCACTATACTGTGGCTCTATCTGTGGCTCTCTTTTAGTTCCTGTGCTTGCTAAATGCCTGAGTTGATAAGTTGATCCAAGGCCTCTCTTCCTTCTCTATGTGTAACTCAATGCTGGTTATTGCATTGAGTTCCTGAACCACATAGAAGCTCAAATACAAAAAAAAAAAAAACTGAGTCATTTTTCTTTAGCAGGAGACAAAGAGGCCCATTAGATCTTAGATCCTAAGTCATATGCTCCAATCCAGCTGCACCAGAGTTTTACATGATGGCATTGGGAAGGAGCCTAATGAGTTAGCACAGGAGACTTTTATTTCCCATGCAGCTATTCTTTCATGCATGCCTCACTCCTTTTGGGATCTTTTTTTTCAAGGAAGCTAACTGGAAAGACAGTATTTCTCAGTCCTAATCAATTGTCCTCAAGACCCCAATTATCCCACAGACTCCTTATACTCTTCATACATTTATTGTTTATGGGCCTAGACTTTGCTTTACCTATTCTTCAGCATAGTGTTTTTCAAAACTTCCCTCAGAAGTGTTTCTGCTGGTTGGGATGATGAATACATACTCTATGTCTGAAAGTAAAGGACAAAGCAAGCTATCGCTGAAACAGAAGATTGTCGGAAGTTCCATTAAAAAAAAAAAGACAAAACCATGATTGTTTTGAAGCTACAAGATACATCCTATTTGTTTCAATAAATTATGTTTTAAATTACCTATTGCTGAGTAAAACTGATTCTGCAGGGGCAGTAAGGAATCAGGCGTTGAAATGAGGCAGCCTGAGTTTGAATCCCAAATTTCTGTTTACTGGCTATGTGACCTTGGGAAAGTGAGACTACCTTGAGCATTGATTCCTTTAGGTATAGAAAAGATAAGAAAAACAAAAACCCTACCTTATTGGTATAATGTGAGACTAAGTTATTGGATATATTTATAATGTTACAATGTGTGTAGATATACATGTTATAATTACTTTAGATATGTGTGTGTATGAATATTTTTTGCACATCATATACCTCTAGTTATCTGCCTTCAGTTCCTAGGAACAGGCTTGTTTTAGTTTGAGAAGCATGAACCTAGTGATGAGGCCCATTTCTGGAAGATGCGTTCTGTCTCCCAGGCCCTTGCTCCTCATTCAGGGACACAATGATTTATTCCAAATTTGCTTGAAAGAATGAAGCAGAAAGGCACTTTCCCAAGTTGCCTCACCCTAGGGAGATGACTTCACAGTTTGTTTTTGGTTTAACTAATCCCTTCTTCCTCTGGGCTATTCATTTTTGTTTCTCTTTTTAAAAATCTTCCAGCTTAGTCCATGCCTTCCAGCTAGTTCTGCTGTCCAGGACACAATGATGGATTCTAATACAGCAGCGACAGCTGGAGAGTTTCATGTTTTCCTTTGGGACATCCCATTGGTTGGTGAAACTAAAAATGAAGACATTTGAGGCATTTCCCTAAAGTGCTTCTCTACCATCCTTAGGGCTAGTTTGTTTGCCCACGCTGCTTGAGCAGAGATCTGTTAACACAACGATTGCAAAACATCTGGGGGAGATATTTGGATATAAGGGGTTGCAGGAGTAGCTTTTATTGCTATTAATGAAAACAACTCACCATTTGGCACAATAACCTATGCCTTCTGAGTGTTGTTTATAGCAATGCCTGATTGCCTGAGATATGCTTTGTCCCAGGATTCACTGTCAATTAAAATAATAAATAAGTAACACAAGCCATAGAGATCAGAGGGAAGGATAATTGTCCTACCTAGTCAAATAAATGAGGGACTGGCTGGGACAAAGAAGAGGAGAACTACAGAGGTATATGTTTTCCTCCCCAATGGTGCCATTTTCATTGTTATTTCGTCTACACTACAATGGGTAAAAAGGAATATCTAGTCACAACACGGTCATAACAAACAACTAAAGTGTTTCCATCCTCATGGGCCATAGACAGTTTCCTTTCAGTGCTTCTGACTACGTTCCCCTCACTACTCCTGTAGGAGGCTTTGGATGAAATTACTTCACTGGGAGAGAGAAGAGTACGTTAGTTTCATCCTATGGGGAGAATCAAAGAACTACCAAATCAATTCAACATGTAAATAGAGAAATAAAAACTGCAGGAATATTCCATTTCAGGCTAAGAATAAGGGCAATGCATTTTGCTAATCTAAAAATCATATCAACAATATTAATGGTTCTATTGTATTAAGTGCTTACTGTGTGCTATTCACCATATTAAGAAATAACCTGTTTTGTTTAATCTCTTAACATAGTTATTTTTAGTAGGTACTACTATTTTTATCAAAATTAGAGAATTTAGTTAATTTGCCTAATGTCACAAAAGATTTCATGACAATTCTTCATAAGTAAGTTTGAAACAGGTCTGATGTCAGTTATTCATATAATTACTTTTGATGTGGCAGATTTTGATAAGCAAATGTATAATAGTACACAAAAAAACACAAACAGGAGCTTTCCCGTAAAGTGTTACCACTTCTACCCTGACTTAATCACAAGACTCAGGAGACCTTGAAAGGAAAGGAGTTGGAAATTGAATTGAACACATAAAATTTTGTATCACACTGTATTGAATTATTTATTTACATGCTACCCCCTCCACACAAACACACACAGGCACAAGCCCACTTAGCAATGAGTTGCTAAACCAAGGACCTACTTTTATTCATCTCTGTCTGTCCATATCTGTCTGCCTTATTATAAGCTAAAATGAGATCATGTTAAAAAATATATAAAAGAGAAAGAAGGGGGAATGAGAGTGATGTAATATTTCTTTGAAGGATTATACAATGCTGGCAGAATTACAGGTCTATGTATCATCTCACATTTACTGTCATTTTGAAGAAGGTAGGATTATCCCAGTTAAAGAGACAAAAGAATAAAGGTTTAGAGAAGTTACATAATTGAAGAAGGTCATTTAGTCACTGTGTGATAGAACTGGGACAGGAATCTACTTTTGCCAAATGCTTGGTTTTTTTTTTTTTTTTTTTTTTTGAGACAGCATCTCGCTCTGTTGTCCAGGCTGGAGGGCAGTGGTGTGATCATAGCACACTGCAGCCTTGAACTCCTGGGCTCAAGTGATTCTCCCACCTCAGCTTCCCAAGTAGCTAGAACTTTAGGTGCACACCACTGTGCCTGGCTTTTTTTTTTTTTTTTTTTTTTAAACATTTTGTAGAGATGGGATCTCGCTATGTTGTCTAGTCTGGTCTAAAACCTCAAACTTTTGTCCTCAAGTGGTCCTCCCACCTCAGCTTCCCAAGGTGCTGGGATTATAGGCATGTACCACTGTGCCTGGCTGTCTATGATTTTTCTACAACATAAGGTTAAACATGTAAATTTTTACCACCATTAGTCTTACATAATTATGGTTAACTTACTTTCAACTTTGCTAAGGCTTAGGAGATAACTATTAGGGCCAGTTGATTGGTGAACTATTCATTGCAAAAGATAATACAAAATAAGAAACAATATTGAGATATAGGGTGCAATGATATATTTGTTTTGGCCTGCTGAGTTTTAGGCTACTACGGGGAATGCAAAAGGAAGTTTTTGATAAGAGCTGAAAACATGAATTCAAAATTCAGGAGGTAAATTTGTCCCAAAGATGGCTTGAGAAGGGATTATAATTGTTGCAGTTAAAGCCTTGGGAGACAATGAGTCCCTGAAGGAGAAAATATAGGCTGAGAATAGCGCTGAAGGCTAGCCTGTAATAAATGAGAAGATAAAAAAATTAAAAGTCTAAAAAAGAAATTTTGAGAAGAGCTATCTAGAATGGAGAAGAACCAAGACAAAAGTGCAAAGAAGATAAAATAAAAAAGAGTTTCAAGAAAAAAAAAAAACAAGCCACACAATATGTAAAAGTGAATTAAGAACCAAAATACGTTCATTGGATGTATCACTTAGGAATTCTGCTCTATCAACTATTGGATATTTTGAAGTTTTACGGTTATATCAGAATAACTAAGGGACATGTCAATTGAAAATGTTTCCTTTAAACACGTCAATAGAAGAACCCCAGTTTCTACTTAGAAACAATACTTAATATTAATGGAGTACAATTAATATCACAAAAGAAGAGTCATGATTGACTCCCTTATTCTGACATTTTGCTTTAATGTATTTATCATCACCTGATATAACATATATGTATTTGTCATCTACCTCCTGACAGTGGATGTAAGCTCATAAAAAGAGGCACTTTATTTCATTACTACTGCATCGTCAGTGTCTAGGACAAGAGTTGGTCAAATAAAGCCCACCTCTTGTTATTATAAATAAAGTTTTATTGGAACACAGCCATGCCTGTTTATATTGCCTATGACTGTTTGGGCAGAGCTGAATCAATATGACAGAGACCATATTGCTCACAGGCCTAAAATATTTACTATCTGGCCCTTTATAACAAAAAAGTTTGCCAACTCCTGGTCTAGAACAATACTTGTCTATAATGAGTGCTCAATAAATATAACTGATAAATGACAGAATTAATAAGGACATTGTTCTTAATTATTGAACATATGTTGACAAAATTACTTAACCTTTGTAAGCTTTGTTTCCTCATTTATAAGAATGGAATAACAATAATAGTAATATATCTTAAAGGACAGAAGTGATCATTACATGAGATATACATAATTAACAAATGATAAAATTAAAAAAAAAATGCTTGTTCGCTTCCCTGTCATTCCTTAAAATGCTGTCTGTGAAGGTAATTTCATGGTCTGCTGACTGACTACTTGTGTGTTCAGGACTTGCCTGAATCATTCTGCTTGGAGCCCCTCTGGTCAGCAAGATGAAGACAAAGTAACATTATTGATTCACCCAAATAAGATGTTCTTCTGTCCCTAGCAGTTGTGAGACTTGGACTGCTCTAGCATGACAAAAATGGTAGAGTCTAAGGAAAGTCACAGGCCCCCAACTTCCAAGTCATCCCATTCCTTTATAGTCATTATTTCATTATTAACATGGTGTTGATTGTGACAGAAAGAGAAGTCGATAATAAAAAGAGATATTTGGGATTGATAAAAAACACTGGCAATGATTTTTCCAGGACACAGACTTTCACCTCTCTAATTGTTCCAGGACAGTCCTTCATTATTCATGGCATTCTCTGCAGTGTAGTACACTGTTCAATGCACTCGTCAAGACCATTCAGTCTCTTAATTATTTTAAAAAAAAATTTGCTAGTTTTATTTTTTTAATGACTATTGGATATCCAATGAGAAAGGTTATTTTAATGTCACCTATTTTCAAAAGTGCTGGTAATGAAAGCTATTATAAGCTTTTGTTCTTAAACATATACACACTCAACCAAGAGAGATATTTTCAATTTTATTTTAAAAGCAACTTGAACATTAAAATTGAAGCCATTAAAATTGGCAGGTACGAAGTGAGAGAAAGGAGAAAATACAAACATTTCAATTTTCAAAAGGATTTTAATAGTTAAAAAATAGAAAAGTATAAGAACAGGAAAAGTTAGAAAATAACATTGCTATTAAATACATGTGTCCAACTCTTTATCATTTAGGTTCCAAATGTCCATATTGTCGAGGCAACCTGAAGTCCCATCATGAATTTCACAATCCCTATATTCTGTGGATATCAAAACATTTCCCTACTTGAGTAAACAAATAATGTAGTGAGATTCTGTGTTTTGTGACACATTTACCCTCTATATGTTAGGCAATACAAAAGTGGCTGGGAAGACCATAATACCACTTCAAGCAAAGCTTACTATAATTTATTTCTTTAGAATAGCATTAGAAATGTTTTCAAAGTTTGACTTTTGTCCAGTTAATGATAAACACACTTTAATCAAATTTAAATGAGATGTAAACAGAAGAATGTCTTGCCAATACATTTTAAAGATAATTATTTTATCTTTTGTGTTTCAAGATAAACTGTTTTACCATCTGAAGTTTAAAATTTGTAATTTAAAAAAATCGACGTTAACTTTGATCATTCTCTTGTTTCTAAATGGTAAGACAAGATTGTCTTCAGGGTGCTATTTGCAAACATTTTTCTCCAAATAAAATATTAAGGGTGTGGATAGACTTTGTTCATAAGAAATGAAAAGATAAATTGTATATAAATACACTTATTTTTCCCTTTAACAGTGACTTTGAAGTGTTAGAGACATCTTGATGTGTTACATAGTCTTGATCAAATAACCATAATTTACAAACCTAGTAAATGCTAGATCACTGTGAATTTGCAGAATGATTTTCCCTTTTGCGATCATGATTATCTGGTTTTTAATTTGTTTACCTAGTAGAGATGTTACCAAACAGTCTTTTCAGTCAGGCTGCCTTGGTTCAAATTCTACTTCTTCCTGACCTTGGAAAATAATCTAGGCTCTTCAAAGTGCAGTATTTTTATCTTTAAAATGAGTATAATAGTACCACATAGCTCTGAGAATTGTGAAAATTACATGAATTAGTTAATGTAAAATAAGCAGGGCATTTTAATACTTATTTACCAGTTCTTTATGGTATTATGGAAAATCACTGAACACCACCTAATAAGAAGTTGGTATAATTTCCACTTTTAAGACTCTTCACCGCATAAATCAGTAAACTTACCAGCATCTAAGTTTTTTACTTTTAATACTGAAAATATCTACAAAAGAGGTTATGCGCAAAGATTAAACTGTATGATGAACGTGAATTAGCATCCTTATTGGCCCATTGTAGTGGGCCAGTGAATAAACATATAATGTTTAAACAATGAATTTAAACATGTGGTAAGTTCATGTTTTAAAATGTATAGTCAAATTTATGGGGAAATATAAAACAAACACACTTAAAAAGCAAATGGCAAAGTGGAGATAAGTTTCGCTATAAATATAGCAGACAGGTTTATAATTCTTCTATTACAAAGAGCTCTAAGAAATTAATTGAAAACTCCCCTGAGACTGCAATAGAAAAATGGGCAAAGCAGCCAAGAAGGTAATTGTTTGAGGAAAAAAAATCAAAGGACAAATAAATATACAAATATCAACCTCATTATCTAAGAAGAAAAATGATGAGTTTTGGGGGGATTTTTCTTGTCACTTATTACATAGTGCTTTTTATGGTGTGGTGGTTCTCTCATATAGTCCTGATGGGATCTCCAATTAGTATAACCTGATGAGACTTTCAGCATCGTAACCTTTGGAGAGAAAAGGCTGGCAATGTGTGTCCAGGTCTTTAAAAATGGCTACAGCTTTGGGCCTGGCAAACCATGCAACTAAAGTATCCAGAGATGCTGAATAATTGTCATGAATAAAGTTGTTCATGCATTCAGTTTTAACAGGAAAAAAGAACACTCAGTGTGCCACAGGATGAAACTGCTTTTAAAAATAAAGAATATTTAGTGAGAGAAAATGCTCACTAGTAATGTTATGTGAAAATAGCAATTTGAGTTCAGCTTTGTATGTATATGTGATTGATAATATAACCAGTTTATTAATGAGCTGGACATCTAGAGGCTCAATCAAAAAGAGCTTTACTTTTCCCCATTACTATATTCAATCTGCTATGCCAGCTCTCCTTTCCACACAACTGAACAATATTTTCAGCACGTCACATAGCTCTTCAGCAATTCTTATTTTCAGGAATTGAGAAGTCCTGTGCATAACGGTAGAGTTAGGAAAAACATTATTATGACTTCTGCTCCTGTGAAATTCTGTCAGTAAACTTTTTTCTCTTTTTTATTACAATTTTTAGCTATTCTGTACATAGCTTGGACCTGTGTGATGGATGGGTTAGCTAGGGATCCTGGAATGATTTTAGATACCTCTCAGAAAGCTTGGAGGTGATACATAAAGCACGTCTCAGAATATGTGGACACCTATTGTACTGAGCTATGGTGATGAATCCAGCTCCTCTCTTTAGAATATGTGGGCACTTCTCACCTATGGTACTTACCTTTGGGACATTTGTTAACAAATCTAAAATGAGAAATGCCTTCTAATATTTTTTTAATTTTGGAGTTGCAGATGATTTCTGTTGTCTTCTTGATATTGTACTTCATGAATTTTCTACAGTCATTCAGTGTTATAGTCATAATTATGAGAAGAAAGCAAGAAATACTGAGTAATTCCATTCTTCGAGTACCAATGTGTATTATTCACATCATCTAAAGTGCATTATAATCTGCTTGAGGGCAATGATCATTTGTACTTCCTATATGAATCATGGGTACTGAATAAAATCACCGTTTAGAGAAAGGTCAAGAGAGGCAGATAATAGATTAATCAATATTGATCATAGAAAGAAATAAGGAAGAAAAATTAGATTTAGGATGGGATTTTATTTACCCAAATAGTAAAGTGATATAACTATACTTTTACTACTACTGCTGTTTCTTTGTTTTTCATTTCAACTTTTAGACTCAGGGGTATATGTGCAGATTTGGATATGGATATATTGCATGATGCTGAGATTCAGGGTATGACTGATTCCATCACCCAGATAATGAGCATAGTACCAGGTCTTTTTTCAGTTCTTACTTCCTTCCATCCCCACTCCAGACTACTATTTTGCTTAGTAACACTGCACTACTGCTTCTCCCTGTGGGATAAACACCACTACGCTAAACGTGACAGAAGAAGTTTGCTAATTTTGTCCCACGATCACTCTAAAATAAGAATTGGCCATTTTCAGTTGAGGCTTAGAGAAGTGGTATATTTTCACTCAATAAGAAAGTTGGTGCTGGGTGTGGTGGCTTATTCCTGTAATCCCAGCACTTCGGGGGGGCCAAGGTGGGAAGATCACTTGGAGCCAGGAGTTCAAGACCAGATTAGACAACAAAGCAAGACCTCATCTCTACAGAACAAAACAAAACAGAAACAAAAACAACAAAAATGAACAAACCAAAAGGAAAGATGGTACTACAGTATTCTAACTGTGTTTGACATAATTAGAAAATCATGCTCTTTCTACTGCCCAGACTACAGAAAGCTTTCATAAGGAGAACTATGGAACATGGTGTTGTCCTTACATTCAAAATTCCCCTTTTTGCCAAGGTAAAAAAATAATTAGGTATGTGGGGGCATTGCGTATATGAGAAAACTCTGTAATTTCTACTAAATTTTGCTATGAACTTAACACTGCTTTGAAAAAAATAAAGTTTGGTTTTAAAGAAAGAAACACCATAGACAGTGGGCCTTGAATAATCAAGATACATTAGATTATTGGTATCTGGAATTTTTGGATAATGAAGATGACTAATGTACATACGGATATATTATATATATAAAATCAGACACAGTGTAGCATAACATGTTCCCATGCAGAATTTATTTTGTTTTGTAAAGGGCGATTTAATTATTACAGCTTGCAAAGTCCGCCTTTTATTGAAATTAACAAGGTAGAATTCTGTAGCCACATGCTGAATCCCACGGCTGGCTCAGATCTAACAAAAACCAGTTGCTTCATTCAATTTCTTTCTTCCTCCAAAATGCAATTAACAGACTATGATTAGTTGAACAAATTCCAAATCGTATTCAAATGAAAGCAATTTACCCAGAGTCTGGGTCCAACAAGTGATCATTTTCAAAGCTCCTGGAAGAATTGGATGGTTTCATCTAATTGTTCTCAGGAAGAAATGGATTTAAATGCTTCGTTCCAATAGGCCCTACCATGCGCAGCCCATATGGTGGTTCAGAGTTCCTCTTTCAGCTTCACTAGCCCAAAGGGCAGCCTGGGTAATTACATCTTGCTTCCAAAATATTTTTATGATGGACTAAAATGTTTCAATCTAGCACAAAATAGTAGCTAAAACTTCCTAACTACTAGGCAAAGAAAGTTGCAAGGGTATATATATGGGCAAGTGGGGCGGGTAATATTTGTAAGGTTGAATTGTAATTCAGAGGATGGGGAGGTGAGAGTGGGGTCGCAAAGCACTAATAATAAAGGTTGTTTGTGCGCTAGATGTAAAACACTGAAAGAAAGTTCACTCCGTGTTTTTATTGTGAGGTGTAGATGGCTCATTTAAGCCTCACATTAAAATGTGAGGAGTGCACTATTGTTTTCGTTATTCCAAGGAAGAAACTGAAACTTCGAAAGTATTAATTAAATTCCCATAAATCACATGTGGTTTGAACATAAAGAATCTGGGGATTCAAAACAAAGTATAAATATATGACACTGTGGGCCACTTTCTTCTCCAGCGGATTGCCTTTATATTTTAAGAACCACAGAAATTTGGCTGAAACATTTTGTTTTCAGTTCACCTAAGAAAATGTCTAATAAAGTATATTTACAATATGGCATTTCACAAATACATCCAAATTATTAGAGATAATGCTCACCATGACACATCATATCCAAATAGAACTCTAACATTAAAATTACAGCTTATCTTGAAGAACTGATCTGAAATTTACTCACATTAAAAAAAAAAAAAATTCCAGTATTTATGTTCTTACAGGGAGGGAATTTTGACAATGGGGTGCTACAGAAATTGACCTAGACCTAAAAACCACACCCAGTTACACTACTTAGTGACCACGAAGGCATAGATATTTATGCCAATTTTCTAGATTTGTAACAAAAGATTTTTAAGAAGATATCCTCAGCATGTAATACCTATGGTGACAAACTATTATTTTATAACTTCTAAGAAATAAAATAGGCATGTAACAACAGCATAGGGAATCAAAGAAAATAAATATGTGGAAGACTCTTCTGGGATGCCATTGTAGTTTGGCCTATAGCTTACAGTGCATTATCCTTATCTCTTGGTGTATCTCTATCATTGTACCCTGTGATTCTCAAAGGGCCAGGTCCTATCTTATTGCAGTTGTCAACACCTAGCATAAAGTAGCTTCTCAATAACTGTTTCCAGCTATAATCAACACACTGAAGGGATCTCATATCTAGAACCTACATACCAGCTCTCCCTGAGGTTCTATTCTTTCACATCAGTGCCGTCGGTATTTTTCTTCTTCATCAACATGGTTTGAGAGCAGAGCACCTGCTTATTTCTCCTAGAAAAAAAAATCACTACCAATAAAGTATGTGTGAGTGTCAGGGATTGAATGTGTTCCCTAAAATCCATATATTGAATTCCTAAACCCCACCATCACAGTGTAACTTTATTTGGAAATAAGGTCATTCAGATTAAACTAGTTATGATGAGGTTGTATTGTTACATGAGGGGCTCTCATTAGACAAAATGACTAGTGTCTTTATAAAAAAGAGGTAATTTGGACACACACATACACATACACACACACAGATAATGCCATGTGAAGACTCCCAGAAACCCAGGGAACTAGCAGAAGCCAGGAGAGAAGCCTGGAACAGGTCCTTCTCCAGCAGCACCAGAGAAAGCATGGCCCTGCCAGCACCTTGATTTCAGACTTCTAACTTACACAACTGTGAGACAATAAATGTCTGTTGCTCATCCAGCTTGTGATGCTTTGTTTCAGCAGCCTTAGCAAACTACCACAGTGAGTCATAAATATTATGCATTATCCTGCTTCCCTCGTTCAAGCAAACCCCTTAAAGGTCAATTGATACATTTTCTCCTGAGTCTTTTCTTGGCATCACCAGAGATTTTTCTTCTCTTTGTTTCTTGCCCCAAATCGAGATTATCCCCTTCCTCACCGCACAATGTCAAATTTTTATCCTATAGTTATACAGACCAATTCATTTCTCCTCCCCAACCCCATTCTACTGCAAGTAATAGCAAAGTATGTTGCATTTACTTACGTTTTTCCATTCATTTTTATAAATTCTTATGCTATAGGTATTATCATAGTCAGTGGATAGTTAAGAAAAATGAGACTCCAAATATTAAGTGACTTGAGAAGACACAGCAAGTAAATGAGATAGCCAGGGTTCCAGCCAAGCTTGACGCTTTCATAGACAAAAGCATATAACATTTATTTGCTTATGTCCACACACATAGGTGGACTTAAGGTAGTTTGACTACAATTGTCAGTTTAAAAATTGTTCATATTGAAAAGGAAAATTAACTGAACTTGTCAGAGGCATCCTAACCAGAGTAACTTCATCGTGAATAAAGTGGTGGATAAGGCTAAACCTGCTGGATTATATTCCCAGGTGGTTGGGAACACTTGGTCACAATATATTTATGGTTGAGGGAATGAGTTAATGATGTTAACCAGCTAAATAAAGACCCAGTGCTAATGTAAATATTCTGATATCTTGAAAACAAAAAAAAATTCTTTAAGAATTGGTTTCACTTTAAAAATTACGCATAAATTTTTGCTGAAATCAGTAGTTACACAAGAGAACAACAATCCTAATAGCCTGTCACAAGCAGATCACAGCCTTTGTAATAAAGCATGTAAGGCCATTATTCTTAGCTCTGTTATCCTATGTAAGCAAGCACTGTATTCGAGGTGGGTGCATTCCTCACGTTGCTTTCTGAGGATGCCTGACTCTGATAGAATAGTCTCTTATAAGCTATCTTATCTTAACTTCTCTATACTCTGCGACTCACTCTGAATTCTTTCCTGCATGAGTTCCAAGAACCCACTCTTGGGGTCTGGGACAAGACCCCTTTTCCAATAACAAATTGAAGACCCATTTGCCTGATGGTGATATGAACAGGAGACAGGAAAATACTGGGTAGAAGAGGGTGGTTCCCCAGCACAGACCCCATCCTCAAACCTGGAAACCGTGGCCCTAAATGAGAACAGTTATCCCTGGTTTCCCACCCAAGGGTTATCTTTTTGGCCCATCCTGCCCCTACTATCCTGTGCCCATATTAATCCCAGACCTCAGCTGGCAAAGAGACAAGTGGCTGAAAGTTCAGAGGAGAAGTAGCAATTGAGCGTTGGAGACTATGAATAGACGTGGCTTAACGTCAGACGGCATGACTTCAGGGAGCAGTCCAGTGGGAGATGATCAGGTTTCAGGGAAAGATCACCTTCTTCCTGTTCCATTCCCTTCCCAGCTCCCCTTCTGCTGAGAAAGTCACTTCCACTGCTTAAAAGAATCTTCCATATCCATCACCTTTCAAACCATGCATGTGACCTGATTCTTTCTGGATGCCGGACAAGAGTTCAGATTGCACTGGGTGCGGGAACCCAAAAAGCCTATCACACTGACTCTTCACTGAGCTGTTTAACACTGAAGCCATCCATGTATGGCAAAGCTAACAGAGAACTGATTGTAACACACCCCTAGATGTTGCTGTGGGGCTGGAGTCCAAAAGCGGTTGCTCTGGCCCCAGCACCTGCTTGCCTGCGTCATCCCTCCCATGAAAGGTTGAGCCCAGTGGGTTTAAGTGAGTGAAGTTCATCCATGCCTGTGCCAAAGTGGCCGGCTGGACCCAGGGCTGGTGCACTCCAGTACTCACCTGTAAAAGGGTCAAGGGAACTATCCCATGTCAATGGCTCCATCCAATCTAGTATAACAAACTGAAATGGCAGCGTGTGCAGACAGACAGTCCATGACTTACCTTTGCTGAATAAATCACTTGAGTGTTTCCCTGTGGAATCATACTCAGGTTTTCTCTCTATAGAATACTTTGGGTTCTAATATATGTCTGGCAATTATGTACAGATTCTACTGTGACATTCACATCAGATAATCAGTTGCCTAATTATTTGTATAGAAACCATCGGATAGTCATCACTCTCCCAACCCCTCACTGTATTACTCTTCACATATCAAATATCTCTTCCCTTTTCTCCACTCCTACTCTTTGTCATGAGTCATACTTTGTAATTCACACAGACATACCTGATAAAGGCCCATCAAAACCACTGAAATTCATCCTTTGTCTTTCCAGTTCTCATCACTCATTAGTGACACATACAGACAAAAGTCTTTGACTATTTTGCTCTCTTTTTTTAATTCCTCATATTTCACTGTGCACAAAGAGATCAGAGACAAAGGCTCATCAAAGCTATCATTAGGCTACATTTATCTGTTTTGAACTGTCTTTGTCTTCTATGAGTTTTTAAACTGGTCCCAGTCTTTGTGTACCTAGCTGGAATCTCTCATTACATTTGTTCTTTTTTTTTTTTTTTTTTTCATCTGCTACTGAAACAGCAGTGCTACTTGATGATTTGTTTTGTCTTGCATTTCCAGTGATGAGAGTATCTCCAGGCAATCTTCTGGAAGTTTGAATTCCAAAGAAAAGTTGTTTTTTTAATTAAAATATTAAGTGTGCTGCCTGCACTTTTGTTTATCATCTGTGAAACATTCATTTTTCATACTCATTCTTTTGCAGTTTTTGAGAGTATTGTTATGCAATAATTATTCCCAATGCCAAGCTATCAACAGGAGTATTTTGAGATAAACAGTATGTTTACAATAGGAACTGTAGTGGTGTCTTTTGTTTTGGAAGATGTTGGCATTTATGCTATTATTCTGCTCAGGAATGAGCCTGTCTTTCTAAGCCTATTGGAGAATTGCAGTAATTTTCTCAGTGATTGCACACAGAATTGGCCCTCTCCTCAGTGTCATCACCAGCTGAGGAAAGGTCTTCTAGTTTTTTGGAGACCCTAGCTACTTTATTCATTCATTTGTCCATTAATTCATTCACTCACTCATGTGGCAACCACTAACAATACATCTTTAAATGATGTCTAATAAACAACCTTTACGACATCTTCTCTATCAAAATATAAAATATCTACGAATTTGTAGAAAAATAAAGTTTGCAGTAACACGGGAAACTAAAACTGTCAGATAAAATCTAGAAGGGATTTCCTCTAACTTCCAGGACTGGGTGATTTAGATTAAGAAATACAGGCCAGGAGCAGCGGCTCACGTTTGTAATCTGAACACTTTGAGAGGCCAAGACAGGCAGATCACTTGAGGTCAGGAGTTCGAGATCAGTCTGGCCAACATGGTGAAACCTTGTCTCTACTAAAATACAAAAATCACCGAGGAGTGGTGGCGGGTGCCTGTAATCCCAGATACTTGGGAAGCCAAGGCACAAAAATCTCTCGAACCTGGGAGATGGAGGTTGCTGTGAGCCGAGATCATGCCACTGAACTCCAGCCTGGGCAACAGAGCGAGGCTCTATCTTAAAAAAGTAAATAAATAAAAAATAAAAATAAATGGTAACCTACAAACACTTGCCCTCATAGAACAGACAGTGGATAGAAAGATATTTGTCTCTTTTATTTTACTTGATAGTGGAGTAAGATGTTCCTAGCCTTAAAACAAACAAACAAATAAAAACTATATTCTTTTGGAAAGATCATCTCAGGAATAGTGGATAAAAAGTTAGGGGAATGATAATGTGAGGAGATGGGGAGGTAGTTTGGAGCAAAATGATGGTACACCATGTAATAATAAAAGTACATTTTAATATTTAGGTCCTTAAAAGATACCCAGGTAGGGGTGGAAGTCAGACTGGTGTTGGTAGAAATACATTCTGGCAATAGGACTCATTTATTTGTAGCTTATTTTTTCACCTGGAATCTCAGGAAACGTAGCAATAGGAGTGAGAGACAATCCTGCCTCTGAATAGTATTTGCACTTGAGGAGGGGCTATTTAATCCAGAAAACTGGGCTAGCTGTGAATATCAAGTTACCTCTCAGCTCAGAGAGCTATCCCATCAGCTTGCAAATGTACATAATGAGTAGAGCCAACTAAAATACTATACCATGTCCTTCTGTTATCAAATGGCAAACCAAAACAGTTTAATAGCCTATCACTGTCTCTTTATGAATTTTGTAACTGAGTCACAGATTTGTGATAAATCCTCTATTCTAGATATGCTTTCCTAAATGCTGTATTTTGAAAGGCATTATTGTTCAAAATTGGTAATGAGTATCAGCCCTAATTCTGCCTTGTGTGATCTGTTAGTCCTTGAATATATAAAGAAATAACTCATGGAAGTTTAAGGTACCTCTCAATATTCAGGTGGATACTCTCTTTCCCGTAATATATGGCATTTAAAAGTATACTTCATGTAGGTTTTAATTTTCTAGTTTTCAAATAAAATACTTAACCAATATAGTGATACGGGTGCAGGGAGCAGGAGGGGATGATAGTGACTTGAAGTTTCCTTGCACCTAATTATAGAAAATTGAGAGTTCTTATTCTAAACTGAGTATTTGAGGACAGTTACACCATAGGTCCATGTGCTATTGTTCTTTTAATAGATGAGAATTTTTGTGACTACATTGTTTGAGGGGCTAGTGTAAGATGTTAGAGCTTCTTTAAGAGGTAAGGGTGAAACAAGGGTTCAATTTTCATATAACAAAGCTCCCTGGTATTCCTTCTTTTGCAAAAAAGTAAACTTAATACATAAAATTAATTTAGTTTCATTACAGCCTCTCATCGAATCTGCTAGGTGTGGTAGAAAGAACATACACTTTGCACAGAATGATCTGGATTTATATCCAGGCATTATTAATTATATCTCTGTGATATTGATTAATTCTGTTAACTTCTCTGAGCCTCATCAATAAAATGAGAATAATGATAGTTTTTTTAAAACTTATTAAATACATTTAGCTACATAATGCACCTGGGAATAAATGGAATAAATGCTTAATAAAAGATTTTTCTTGGCCAGGCACAGTGGCCCACGCCTGTAATCCCAGCACTTTGGGAGGCCGAGTCGGGCAGATCACGAAGTCAAAAGATCAAGACCATCCTGGCCAACATGGTGAGACCTTGTCTCTACTAAAAATACAAAAATTAGCTGAGCATGGTGGCATTTACCTGTAGTCTCAGCTACTTGGGAGGCAGAGGCAGAAGAATCACTTGAACCCGGGATGCGGAGGTTGCAGTGAGCCGAGAGATCGCGCCACTGCACTCCAGCCTGGCAACAGAGTGACACTCCGTCCAAAGAAAAAATTCTTATCCTATTACTTATCCCTCGTGTGTATATATGTATATTATATATATATGAAATACATAATATATTATATATAATATACACACACACACACACACACACACACACGCACACAGAAATACCCCGATTTTCAACTCAAAGTCTTATGGGAACAAGTTGATTACCATCTGAAACATATTTTGTAAGCGTTCTCACTTTTCTCGGTTTTTGTTCTATGGGCTGGGAAAGTAGCATAACAGATGATTAGTCTTCATAAAATTAAAGTTTTACTTTTTAGACTCGTTTTCTGGAGAGGGTGATTTGATTGATATTAGTTGGTATATTATGGCATTCATACTTCTGATTCATTTTATTGTAAATTTACTTGGGCTCCTTGACAGACTACAATTTCAGCTTCCTTAGCAATTAGATATTTTCATACCACAGAATTCTCGCCAATGAAATGCAAGGCCGCTCTCAACCCTGGTCCATAAAAGTTTCTCTTCTATAATCCTTTCTGCTCTTTTCCCATTTCTGCTGGCTGCAGTAAGATCTCTAGGGAAATCTTGCAAATTACAAAGCGAAGATGGCAACTTCAAATTACAAATTGAAAAATGGCCCAAGGTCCTAGGAGTTTGGGTTACTGAACACTGCTGGGAGGAGAGTGACCCAACTAAGAATACCCACTACCTGAACAAGAGACAGACATTCCTTGTATTAAGCTTACATTGCCTTAATTAATACAAAATTTAGTAGAGTACAATTAGCATGGCAAACAATTAGCATGGTAATGATTCCATAGTTGTTCTCATTTTCCACAGGCAAAGCGTTGTTTCAACACATTGTCTAAAACCTAGAAAGACTCTGAAAACAATCCTTGAAACTGCCAATTTGCATTTATACCTCTCACTTGTTTACATGTGTATCTCTTCCTATCACCCTGGTAACCCCAGAGCAGCTTACAGATAGCCTTATTCGTTACTCTATCTCTACTGCTTTGCATTAGATGCATAATACATGTTTCTTGAATGAAGGAAAGGAAACCACTGGGCAGGCCAAATTGGAGCCAGAAAAGAAAGTACATTTCAGGCAGGGCAGACCAGGATACATAAAGCCTAGTGGTTACAATCTGAGATTCTTTTAGTCAGAGCTCAAATTTTGTTATTAGAGTCTGCAGTCAACCCTTACTAACTGCGGTTACTTAACCTCGCTGAATTTAATTTCCCCAGATGTAAACTGAGCAAAATAATAATACTCATAGAATTAGCTATTGCTATTGTGTTTTTATTGTTATTATTATCATGAGGAAGGGAATTCATGACTTTATGAAGCCACTAGGAAAGGTATGTGTACTCGGCCGGGCGCGGTGGCTCACGCCTGCAATCCCAGCACTTTGGCAGGCCGAGGTGGGTGGATCACGAGGTCAGGGAGGTCAGGAGATAGAGACCATCCTAGCGAACACAGAGAAACCCCATCTCTACTAAAAATACAAACAATTAGCTGGGCTTGGTGGCAGGCGACTGTAGTCCCAGCTACTCGGGAGCTACTCGGGAGGCTGAGGCAGGAGAATGACGTCAACCCGGGAGGCGGAGCTTGCAGTGAGCCGAGATGGAGCCACTGCACTCCAGTCTGGGCAACAGAGGGAGACTTCCTCTCAAAAAAAAAAAAAAAAAAGAAAAGGTATGTGTACTCTTCTAAACTTCCTGGGATGATAAGAATCTGTCTCTCATGGTCTCCCAGGGAACTGCATTTGCTTGAAAAGATAAGGCTCTCCTGAAATCAAGTAGGGCCTTACTAAACAATTACTCACCCATAGACCCAAATAGCTCTTGCTAATGTCACAATGACTCTTATGCGTTTAGGAAACAGCTTTGCTTTTGAAACTTTAAACTAATGAAACTCATGCCTGGAACTTAAAAGAACAACAATCAATTAAAAACAAAAAACAAAAAAAACAGCAAGTGGAAAAAGTGAGAGGTTTTCACTGAATCAAAAGTGCAGAATAATAATGCAGAATAATAATATGGGTTTATGTGGTATAATCACTGCTTGCTGCTGAATTAACATTGGCAATGCTAGCATAATTTGACATCTAAATAAAGATTGGACTTGGAAAAGAAGGTGATGTTTCGAAAGAGTGAACTATACGATTAGGCAGTGTAAGAGTTATTTAAATATCAACCTTACAAATCATTTAGAAAGGATTTAACACACAAAACAGGAGATTTAAAAAAAAACAAAATGAGTAGATAAAGACAAATTAGGCTATTTTAAAAGAGTATAAATCCTCAGAGATAATGGAAAAGGCAATTCTGTAGATATTACCTCTGCTTAATACTTTCTTTCTTTTTTCTTTAAAAAAACAAAAACAAGAAAATAAAGCTACTTAGTTTCATGGCTCTTACAGTTACAATTTCCACTCAATGTGTAGCCTCCTCTCCTCCTTTCTACAAAGTGGAAAAATGTTCAGGATAAAAACAATGATAGATGTCTGATTTAGGAAAATTCTGTCCTACAGAAGGTTAGAGGAGGTAATGGCATTTCAAGATGGCTGAATGTCAGAACTGGAAGAGACGGTTAGACCAAACACAGGTGCTTTCCCCAGCTCTACCACAAACAAATCATAGATTACTTAACCTGAGTTTTCTCATTGCTGCCTTAGTTTCCTTGTCCACAGAAGTCACATAATAACATATAACAGATTTAGTATGTAGAAGTATTCATAAGTATTCTTGCTTTTTCTTTTTTTTTTTTTTTT
>NW_016807690.1:2683148-2688567 GCF_001698545.2 Rhinopithecus bieti
TTGCTTTTCACTCTGAAAGGCATTCCTTGCCTTTGCCCAAGGTCAAGCAGCCAATTAGTTGCAGAAGGAAGATTAAAACCCCAGTATTTCAAAGGCAACATGAGTGCTCTTTTCTCTTCACCAGGTTGCCTTTCTGCACCACTATTTGTCAACTGGATCTCAAACTTTCTGGTTATTTCTCAGATGAGCTGTTGAACACTGACAGATACCCCCAATACGTCCTAATCTCTTATGAATTCATTTATTAACAAGTAATTGTAAAGCATCTGTTATGTGTCAGATACTATTTTAGTTACCAGGGATAGACTGGTGATCAGTGGAGACAAGCTGCCTGACCTTGAGCAGCCCATGGCCCATCCAGGGGAATGAGTGGCAGGGAGGATGACAGATAATAAACAAGTAAACAAGAAATCTATCAGACAGTGATAAGTGTCAGATAGAGAATGAAAATAGGGTGCTTTGATAGAAAGTGACCTGGTGGCAGTGTTAGATTGGATTATCAAGGAAAGCCTCTCTGGGGAGATAACATTTAATCTGTGATCTGGACTAAACGAAGAAGCCAGCCATACAGAGGGAACTAGTGTGGAACCGGTACAGCAGCAAGGAGCTTCATATGAGTGGGAGGTCAGAGTCAAGGCCACTGAAGCAGAGTGGATAGAGGGAGGGTGGTATCAGAGAAATGTAGGACGGTGGGCAGTTATCACACATTATAATATGGGATTTCTAAACCACGGGAAGGACTTTGGATTTCACTCTAAGAAAGCATTGGAAGATCTTAGCTGGAAAAAGTGTAATAATCAGATTTATTTACAGATAAGAAAGAGAGAGAAAGCCTGAAAATGATGTTTTAGGGCAGGGAGAGGAAGAGGAGATAGATAGAATAGATAGATGATAGATATAGAGATAGATGATAGATAGACAGGTAGATAGATAGATAGCTAGAGATAGATGATAGATGTTTGATAGATAGATAGATAGATAGATAGATAGATAGATAGATAGAGTAAATAGAAAGAAACATGGTATTTAACATATTTAACAATGTCTTTCTCTGGTCATGATCTCTCCTAGTGTCAAACTTGAAGCCAGTTTTAGACATTGCTTCAACAAAACAAAGCAAAATAACAATAAATAAAAGCCTATACATAAGTTCAATTCCAATACAAGGAAAAACAGGGGAAATTTTACTAAAGATAAAATTCAGGCAGAGAAGTGGGAGGAGGTTGCTTTGTGAAACAGAAAGCAAAGTAGCCTCAGAAATCCCATTTCAACATTTCTCCTCTTCCAACACTCTTCATCCTACACAGCTGTCTCATTTCTCCTTTTCTCTTAACCTCTCAGTGTAACTGAACAGCTTAGCAGCTTAGCCTCAAACCATGTTTTAATTTTTTTTGCTCTCCCCTGTCCTCCTTCCCTCACCTCTAATCTCATGATACAGCTCCGAGACAAACTGCATATGTATCACCTTTCATCTTCAAATGTAGCCTTGAATGTGCTGTGAATCTCCATTCCCTTTCTTTTCCCATACTATGCTCCCACGCCTTATGCACCTTATTTACCTAGATGCGTGTTAAGCCTACACCATACTCACTTATCTGGTCATATATTTCCTTAGAAGTTTGAGGAGCTGTATCCTGATATGGACCAGACACTTCCAGCCACAGTGGTGCTAACTCCTTCACCACATAAAACAATAATTCAAGACAAGCCATCAGAGTGGTCAGGCCACCTGATATCTCCTAACCCCCTGCCTCTTTTGCATTCCAAACCCTTTCCTTAAAAAACCTGCATTCCTTCCATAAATTGATGAGTGAAAAATTTTGGAAAGAATTACACCCACTCTTCCCCTTGCTGCCATGGATAATAAAATATACCCTCTTTTTATCAACCTCAATCTTGTTATATTGGCTTCTTTTTTTATTTTTTCAGATGGAATCTCACTCTGTTGCCCAGGCTGGAGTGCAGTGGCCCAATCTTGGCTCACTGCAAACTCCACCTCCTGGGTTCAAGCAATTCTCCTGCCCCAGCCTCCTGAGTAGCTGAGATTACAGGTGTGTATCACCACACCCAGCTAATTTTTTCATATTTTTAGTAGAGATTGGGTTTCACCATATTGCTCAGGCTGGTCTCAAACACCTGACCTTGTGATCCACCTGCCTCGGCCTCCCAAAGTACTGGGATTACAGGTGTGAGCCACCACGCCCTGACAACTTCTTTTTATAAGTGGCACACAGTCAGATTCTTTTGCTTATTACATCAGCACACCTCTACTTTGCCCCTTCTCATAGCACTGATGAAATGCTCTCTTTCTCTCTCTGCTTGGAACATCTCTTTAGAGCCTTGTCTTCCTTTCTTATGCAAATCAATTTAGCCCTAAATTAGATCCCAAAATGAGCCCCAACCATGTTGCAGCTTATGGGTACAAAGCAAAGTTTCTTCCCTGGGGTCTCCTCCACATTAACAAGGGTAAAAATGGAACTGGTGACACTGGGGAAGTTATAACTGACTAGTAATTAAACACAAAAAAATGGCATATCAACTCAATAAGCTTTGATAGAAGGCAGCATTTCAAGATGGGCCCCAAGATTTCTGCCCCCAATATAACCCCTTTTCCTTAAAATAGGATTTATGATTGTGATAGGATGCCACTCTTGTGGTTAAGTTACATTATATGGCAAAGGTTAAATAATTTTGTCAAGGTAATTATGATTACTAATCAGTTGACTTTGAGATAATAAACAGGGGTTATTCTGGGTGGGCCTGACCTAATCAGGGGAACCCCCTAAAAGGTTCTATTTAGATCTTGCTTAAAGGGAGAAATTTGAAGCAAGAGATGTTCCAGCTAGCCTTGAGGAAGTGAGAAGAGGTCCTGTGAGAGGGACATGTGGGCAGAATCTAGGGACTGAGAGCAGTCCCAAGCCTACAGCAAGAAAATGAGTTTCTCAGTTCTACAAATTGGAGAAACTAAAGTCTGCCAATACCCACGTGATCTTGGAAGACAACCTTGAGCTCCAGAAGTGAACGCAGCCCAGTTAACACCTTGTTTGTAGCTTAATGAGACCCTGCATAGAGAACTCAGCTTTAGTGTCTGTCTGGATTCCTGACCCATGGAGACTATGAGACAATAAACATATGTTGTTTTAAGTTGCTCAATGTGTGGTAATTTGTTATGCAACAAGAGAAAACTAATACAAACTGTGGAAAACATTCCTAGATCTATTTCATTACTAGTATTCTGTGGTTACTTTTATTTTTTTCTGTAACCTCCCTTCCTCTGCCTCCAGCACAGTACTTTTTTCCTTACTTTAACATTTTTATACTTACTCTTGCTGGGGCAGTTTGTCCTCCTAATGGCCTATTTCAACAACTTTCTAATTTGCTTTTCTAAGTGTCTTATTCCATTTACAGAATACCATAAACTGAGTATCCAATAAACAACAGATTAATTTCTCACAGTTCTAGAGGCTGGGAGATCAAGATACCAACATATTTAGTATCTGGTGAAGACCTGTTTCCTGGTTCATAGACAACCTTCTTTTCTGTGTGTCCTCATATCATGGAAGGGATGAGGGATCTCTCTGGATTCTCTTTTATAAGGGCACTAATCCCACCTAGGACAGCTTCACCATCACCTAATTATCTCACAAAGGCCCCACTTCATATACCAACCTCTTGGGCATTAAGATTTCAATATATGCATTTTGGAGAGACACAAACATTCAGACCATAGATTTAAGTGTTATAAAACGTTTGCTCATTTCACAAAGATATTTCTCTCTATCCAGATTTTTCTTCTCTCTTATCTCTCTTTGAAAATCCTACTTATCCTTTTAAGTATGGTCTCGGGCCACATCCACCATGAAGCCTCATCTGATTACAGTTGTGACCACTCGTTCCAAACTCCTTTGCCACTTCCTTCATGCATCCTAACATTGCTTATTGCCTTGTTTTAAAGTCATTTGATTGTCGTTTCGCATCCTCAGTTGGACTATAATCTCCTTGATTACAGAGACCACATTTTTTCACTAGCACCAAATACAATGAATCTTCATTATTTGTTGTTTCCATATTTGCAACTCTGTTAATTGCTAAAGTTTATTTGTAACTTTAAAAGCATGCCTGTAGTCCCAGCTACCTGGGAAGCTGAGGTGAAAGAATCACCTGGGCCTAAATAATGAATCTTCATTATTTGTTGTTTCCATATTTGCAATTTTGTTGATTGCTAAAGTTTATTTTAACTTTAGAAGTGTGCCTGTAGTCCCAGCTACCAGGAAGGCTGGAGTGGGAAATTCACTGAGCCCAAGGAGGTCAAGTCAGCTGTGATTGTGTCACTGCAGTCCAGCCTGGACAAGTGAGACCCTGCCTCAAAAAAATAAAATCAAATCAATATTCATGGCACTTTCACAGTCATTCATGAACATGTACATATGCAAAGTGGAAAAAAACATGAGTTGTCTGATATGCACATACCCAGCTAACGTGGAACATGGCAACCGCTTTCTTCTTGTTTCAGCTGTCATACTGGAAACAAGTTCCCTTTTTTAAGTCTATTGAGTGGCAATTTTTTTTTTCATTTTGTGCTTTTCTTGGTGATTTTTTTGTCTAAAATGATCCCCAGGCATTGTGCTAAAGTGCTATCTATTATACCTACACACAAGAAGGCTGTGTTGTGCCTTATGGAGAAAATATATGTTAGATAATCTTTATTCCAGCATGAGTTTTAGTGCTGTTGCCACAAACTTAATCTGAAAGAATTAGTAATACATAATAAAGTGTCTTTAAATGGAAACACAGAGAAAATAAAGTTATATGTTGATCTGTTGACAAAATATTGTGACCAGATGCTCATAGGAACCAACCCGTTTAATTACCCTAGGAACAATGGTTCACAGTGTTTGCTAATTCAGCATTTGTGGCAGCTTTATAGAACATAATTACTTCAAACAAGAATCAACTATACTGAGTATATTTTGTCCTTGCCTCCTAATAATTCCTAACTTTTTTCATATTATTGCTTTATCTTTCCATCCATTCATCATCTGACTATCCACTGAATATTTATTTCTTCCTTTATCTCTGCCAGACACTGCTTGGGACTGAAGGTACAAAGGCAAACAAGAGAGACATTATCTTTATTCTCTGGAATCTCACAGTGCAGCACTGAATAATACAGAATGGTACATACTACAGTACAAAAGACACACCATTTATTAAAGTTCACAGGATGAAAACCACATGTACAGTTTAATATCAGAGTTGATCTTCTGAAGAAATAATTATCAGGGGAACCCACCCCCGATAATTCAATGCGAGTCCTTTTCTATTTTCCCTAAGTGTCCGCCGGTCTGAGAAATAAAGGGAAAGAGTACAAAAAGAGAGAAATTTTAAAGTTGGGTGTCCGGGGAAGACATCACATGTC
>NW_016807690.1:2688586-2704360 GCF_001698545.2 Rhinopithecus bieti
GTGTCCGCCGGTCTGAGAAATAAAGGGAAAGAGTACAAAAAGAGAGAAATTTTAAAGTTGGGTGTCCGGGGGAGACATCACATGTCGGCGGGTTCCATGATGCCCCACAAGCCACAAAGCCATCAAGTTTTTATTAGTGATTTTCAAAAGGGGAGGGAGTGTATGAATAGGGTGTGGGTCACAGAGATCACATGCTTTAAGGGCAACACAAGATCACAAGGCAGGAGGTCAGGGCAAGATCACAAGGTCAGGGTGAAACTAGAATCACTAATGAATTTCCATGTCCCACTGTGCATGCATTGTCATTGATAAACATCTTAACAGGGTTCAAGAGCAGAGAACCGGTCTGACTAGAATTTGCCAGGCTGGAATTTCCTAATCCTAGCAAGCCTGGGGGTGCTGCAGGAGACAAGGGTGTGTTTCATCCCTATCTACATCTGCATAAGGCAGACACTCCTAGGGTGGCCATTTTAGAGGCCCCACCCTGGGAATGCATTCTTTTCCCAGGGCTGTTAATTATTAATATTCCTTACTGGGGAAATAATTCAGCAATGTTTCTCTTGCTCATTTTCGGAAATAAGAGAAATATGGCTCTGTCCTGCCCCACCCACACACAGCCAGACTTTAAGGTTATTTCCCTTGTTCCCTGAAAATTGCTTTATCGTGTTCTTAAGGTGCCCCGATTTGGTATTGTTCAAACACATATGCTCTACAAACAATTTGTGCAGTTAACACAATCATCACAGGATCCTGAGGCAATATACATCCTCAGCTTACGAAGATGATGGGATTAAGAGATTAAAGTAAAGACAGGCATAGGAAATCACAAGAGTATTGACTGGGGAAGTGATAAATGTCCATGAAATCTTCACAATTTATGTTCTTCTGCCATGGCTTCAGCCTGACTCTGTTCAGGGTCCCTGACTTCCCACAACAAATAATATATAGAAAATAGCCCGATGAAGGATAGTGGCAGAAGGAAGTTGAGTAAAAGATCCTGAAGTGAGAGAAGCTGGCATCAGTAAAGAATGAAAAGAATGCTAGTACAGCTACAGGATGCAATTCAGAAAGAGTGGAGTGGCGTAAGGCCAGAGATTTTGAAAACAACATGCTATTTCTCTGCATAGAAACTGTTCATGAAAAGTTATTGCCAAAAATAATTAAAAACAACAAATGATGGGGTGTATATTTATATTAGTTAAATTAGATGTTCAAATGTTGAACTTAAAATTCTTGAAAGTTTAAAAATCAAAATAAAATAAACAAGCAACATGACAACCTGACATAACATTTATAAAGCATTTTATGTAAAAGAATAACTCAACTTAAAGACTATCTGGCCAACACTCAATTTTCTATCAATGAAACAAATTATTTCACTATCAATACAGGTTTCAAGGCACATAATTCTCCAGTGGTATATAAAACATTAATATATATGGGCAAGTTCATCATATTATAAAATAGTCATTCTCATTTAAGATTCCAGAATTGATGAATTGTGATTCCTGCTGCTTCTACAAAAGTGATCACAATCAGTTAATCCTTTCCCTGGAATAATTATAAAATAAATATTGTTTATCCTGTTACTTTCAATGTTAATGGTGTGGTTTTAAATTTTTATTTTTTAAAAAAAGAATTATTTTTATCCATATGCTAATTACTTTTATTCAGATTAAATATCTCTCAAAGTGAATATATTAGTCTTATTTCTAAACACATGGGACATTAACCATTTGCTTCCATACTTTGATAAGCCTTTGTGAATGGAGAAACTTTACTATTGACACCTGTATTACCTAGCCTATGACCGTAGTTCTTTGTGAAATTAAATTACCATTACAATGTTCATCACTGATATTAAACTTGCTATTAACTACTTCCTTTTGTTCTACTTAGAATCAATGCATGAATCCTATTAGAGGGGAAAAATATACTTATAACTACAAACACACACACAAGTATACATATATACACACATATATATACATATGTATATACATGCATATATATGTGTGTGTGTCTACTACATACATATCTAGATGGAAGGAAGTTATTTTATTCAGAGACTATTAGTCCTTGATTTTTCCTGAGTATCCAAGGAAATGTAATCATGTTTTATGATCTAAAAAATTGAAATGCATGAAAGAAAGTATATATAAATAAATTAATTTTTAAATATATTTACAATTATACTACCTTATTTGGCAGAGTATGAAGGAAAGAATATAGGCCCAGTAAGAGTTTTTATTTTGTGTTCCACGTCATAATAATTTCAAATGGTTAATAGACTATGCTTAAGAAAAGGGATAAAGGGCTCTTTAAAGAACCAGACAATCACTCAGAGAAATGCTGAGCCAGAGAGGAAAGTTTGGCCTTTACAGGAGATTGACTATACCTGAAATATAAATGAAAACAATAATAAAGAGTTAGCTTTCACTTATATAACACAAATCAGAAATAACACTATTCAGAATTGCATGAGAGAGACACGAGTTTTAAAAAAA
Organism: Rhinopithecus bieti; assembly: GCF_001698545.2. NCBI lineage: Eukaryota > Metazoa > Chordata > Mammalia > Primates > Cercopithecidae > Rhinopithecus > Rhinopithecus bieti. Next base: position 2,691,094 of record NW_016807690.1, read on the forward strand.
CAGTGAATCAAGCAAAAATAAACAGGCATTGATGTTTACCACTGCATTTTTATTATAATGTGTTTCATAATAGTGTAAATTAAGAAATACCAGCATTAAATATTTATATGTCAATTTCATACATTGAGATATATTAAAGTAGAAAAGCATACAGGTGATAAAATGATTATGAAAGACATTCATTATAAAATCCATTATTAAATATAAAAGTTTGTCACAGTGTTATGTATACATATATAAATATTTTACAAATATGTTAATAAGATTGGAAAGATAAGGACAAAATATTAACAGTAGTATTTTGGATGGATAAATGGTCTATTAATGATTCTATTTTACATTTATTTTAACTTACATGATTTTCATTTTTTTCCGCAAAGATGAAATGTTATTGCATCATATGTAAAATACAGATTTGAGTGAATATTGATAACTTTTGACTTTCTCACATTCTCCTTTTTCAGCTCCTCAAGTGACTTTTGTTTTGCTGAAAAGTCATTGGAATAGAGACGTGTTCTTTTTTTGAAGTTGGGGATGAGCTTTTATAGACTGTTTCAGCATAAGAAAAAATTTAGAAGGTCTTCCACAAATTCAACCTTCAAAATCAGTTTCTAAGCTCCTTGTGGAAGGGTTAACTTAGGCATGCAATTACCCATCGCAGGTCTAATTGCCCATTTGCATGCACAATTTAGAAAGGCACAGTTGAAATTTAGTCCCAGGCTCTCCAACACTAATTTTCTCCCTTGAAATTGACATTTCAAAGAACATCAGGTGGCTAAACCTCCAGATTTGTTATTTGTTTTAACAAAAAGGGAACTTTTCTCCTTTCCAAGTTGAAGGTTTGGTTGAAAAAATTGAATTAAATGATGAAAGAGAAAAGACAAGTACACAAAGGAATATGCCTCCCTTTTACACTATCAAGAATAGACTCTTATTTGCCTTGAAAAGAGTTATAATGTGATCAGTTATCCAATTAGCAAGACTGTCTCTACTTCTGCCTGGAGAGAAAAAGATATTTAACCATCTTGTAGTTTCATGCCTCCATTTATAAATAACTCTATCCTCCTCTGTAAAAGTGGGGATAATAATACACATTTCTTGGTACAGGTTTGAAAATTAGAACTGATAATACATATAAACAAATTTATGTGGTGAGCTCTCAATATTAGTCTCCTTTCTCCATCCCCCTCTTATTTTCTGTACATGCTGTCCTTCACTTTCACAGGTAGCAAGACATAGAATTGATTTGTGCCAGCTAACAACTAAAAATTTTAAGTGGCAAAACAGGGTTCTCTCTTCCTTACCATGTCAGTTTTGTGAACCCTAATCGTAGAGACCGAAAAGAGATGCATTTGGCCAGGCGCGGAGGCTCAAGCCTGTAATCCCAGCACTTTGGGAGGCCGAGACGGGCGGATCACAAGGTCAGGAGATCGAGACCATCCTGGCTAACACAGTGAAACCCCGTCTCTACTAAAATACAAAAAAACTAGCCGGGCGAGGTGGCGGGCGCCTGTAGTCCCAGCTACTCGGGAGGCTGAGGCAGGGGAATGGCGCAAACCCGGGAGGCGGAGCTTGCAGTGAGCTGAGATCCGGCCACTGCACTCCAGTCCTGGCGACAGAGCGAGACTCCGCCTCAAAAAAAAAAAAAAAAAAAAAAAAAAAAAAAAGAGAGAGAGATGCATTTATGAACTTGATGGTTACGTTTACTGTGTTATTTAAAACAATGGTTATCAATAACTCTATCAATGGAAAAGAAAAAAATGAAGTCTACCAACTGCTAGGTATTGTGAAAAACTAGCAATCAATCTTGCCTCCATTACTGCACATTAAAAACAAAACAAACAAACAGAATAATAACTATGTAGGCCCTTGTGAGTGAGTTGTACACGTAAAAGGTGTCTGACTTCTGCCTAAATCATGGAGAGGTGAGTGGTGGTCTGGTTAACAGCTTTGGCAGTAAAAAAGAATTCCTGCTGCACTGGGGCAGTGTGATCCCAGGGCAAAGGACACGTGGATTTCTATGGAGCAGCTGTAGGTATACAAGAAAGAGTTAGAGCAGATGATCTTCCGACTTGTCCAAGAGGGCCACCACAGGAACAAACTAATCTCAGCAAAGAGAAATTGCCAGCCAGTCATATGCCTCTTTCCACTTACCCCGCCTACAGGTTTCCTCTCTAGTGTAGGTTGGGGGAAGAGATTACAACTCTAAATCAAGTAGGATTTTCATTATTATATGAGCTTAAGCATGTGTGAGCATACCAACTCAAAACATTAGCCCTGGCAATACTCGACATATCACAATTAATCAGTAAATTGGAAGGAAAGAAGGAAGGCAGGAAAGAGTTCATTTGTTTTTACAAATACAAGGGAATACATTTACATGAGTTTAGATACTCACTGGGCAACAGCAGGGCAAATTCAAGAATAGGTGAAATTTCGCTTTCACATCTAACTCTCCTGCCTTCTTTTCAGATGCTTTTGTGTCTGCTGCTTTGATCTTTTTTCTTCCCTTGTGCAGTCCTGGATGCACGAGCCTCATAATACATTTTTTACTAACAAACTCCCTTTATAAGGAGTCCTTACAATCTGACTTAAGTAAAGGAAGCAAGATCAAATTTCCAAAGAGGAATCCTACTACCCTCTCCGCCACCAATGTGTAATGCTGCTTCTGTTTCTATTAGTCAATCTACGGGTTAAGAGCTGCAAACCCCACTCCACACCTTACCTAAATAGGTGTTGGCATTGCATTTGTTAGAACAAGCAATTTCTGCTGAAGTTGTTAAATAGCTCCCCATTTAACTCTGACACTGGTGTGGGTTGCTATGGTTAAAAAAAAAATACATTAATCAATTAGTATTTAGGTTGAGAGATGGTGAACATAATACCTGAACAAGTTATTTAAGGAATTAAAAATAAATGGACATCACATGTTATAGGCTTAGAGACCAACAAGTATCTTTTTAATTACTCCAGTGATGTTATTTCTGGATGCAATCAATTTCTACATTAATTGCTCCTGCTCTATCATTCTTAAAAAGTGGATATGTACTTTTATTTTTGCCTCATATAGTTTGAAAATATGTGAAGAACATTGCAGGGAAAGAAAAAAATGTATGCACTTGGCCAGCCTGGGGGTGGAATGCGCAGGATAGGTTGCCCTCAGAATACTGCCACACTCTCAACGCTGTCTACAGGGTTATTTCACTGACATGGGACAGTAGGCCTTCTTTATGCATTTGTGATCACATTCTTCATGTTTTTGTTTTTGGTTTTCGAGACAGGGTCTCGCTCTGTCGCCCAGGTTAGAGTGCAGTGGCGTGATTATGGATCACTGCAGTCCAAACTCTCTAGGCTCAGGCAATTCTCTTGCCTCAGCCTCCCGAGCAGTTGGGACAATAGGTGCATGCCACCACACCCAGCTAAGTTTTGTAGAGATGGAGACTACCATGCTGCCCAGGCTGGTCTCCAACTCCTGAGTTCAAACAATCCACCTAACTTGGCAGTCCAAAGTGCTGGGATTACAGGCATGAATCCCCACATCCGACTTACATTTTTTGTTTTTAATCCTCCCTCACTGACCTACCATCATCTCCAGTCTTTCTTCCTTCTCCTCTGCTTGATTTATGAATATTGAAAGACCTCTGAGCCTGGACCTGGGCATAATTCTTACTCAAATTCCACCTACTCCACAGGTTATCTCTTCCAGTGACTATGAGTGTCATACTTAATAACATTGAATGATTACATATATGTACTATATATGTATATTTTTTCCTCCATTTCTAATGTCGCAAGGTTCAGTTATATTCCAATGTTCAACATCCTCCCTCATATCTCCCTTTTGGTATATCTAATAGCCATTTCAAATTAATATAGCTAAATAATACTTTTGAATCCCTACCTCCTGGTGTCCCTACTGTAAATTTCTTCCCCTCTAATATTTTCATTTCATTAAATGGCACAACATACATTTAGTTTCTTAAACCAAATACCTATGTATCATCATTTCTTCTTTCTCTCTCTCTCTTATCCCCATAACTAGTCTAAGAAAATCCTACGCAGTTCAAAACACATTGAACATGCTTCCACTTCTCTTTTATTTTCACTTTTCTCCATTCACCTTTCATAAAAAAAAAATCATCTTTATCCCTGATTCCTGCAATACCTAACTGTTTTTGATCTACACTTTAGCAACTAGATCTTTTAAAGACATAAATCACAGGATCTCACCACCTACAGCCTTTTGTAACAAATACAAATTGTATCCTACACTATTTCTAATAGGTTACCGTTTGTATTTTCTAACAAAAGCAAATTTCTTAAAATGTCTGTAAGACTCTACATTATTGGGCTTATGTATCCTTCTCACTTTACACCTCACCACTTTGCTCCCTGCTTGCTGTGCTCCCAGCATGTGACTTTCTTTCCTTTCTTGCTTTAGCAACTACAATCATGCACCACACAATGACATTTTGGTTAATGACCAACCGCATGGTCTTATAAGACTATAAAATGGAGCTGAAAAGTTCCTATGGCCTAGTGACATTGTTTCCATCATAGAGTCCTAGCATTACTCATGTGTTTGTGGTGATGCTGGTGTAAACAAACCTATTGCACTGCCAGTCATATAGAAGTCTAGCATATACAATTATGTATAGTACATAATACTTGATAATAAATGACTACATTAGTTACTTATGCATTTATAATATTATACTATTTATCTTTATTTTGGAGTGTAATCCTTCTAGTTATTTAAAAAAAAAAAAGTTAACTGTAAAACAGCCTCAGGTAGTTTATGCAGGAGGTATGCCCAAACAAGGCATTGTTATTATAGGAGATGACATCTCCATACATGTTATTGGCCCTAAAGACCTTCCAGTGGGACAAGACATGGAAGTAGAATACAATGATATTGATGATCCTGACCCTTTGTAGGCCTAGGTAATGTGTAGATGTGTGTCTTAATTTTAATAAAACTTTAAAAGTAAAAAAAAAATAAAAAATATTACAAATGACAAAAGCATATTGAATGTTATAAAAAAAGTATTTTGTACAGCTGTACAATGTTTTGTGTTTTAAGCTAAGTGTCATTTAAAAGAATTAGAACAACTAAAATAATTCAAAAGCTTATAAAGTAAAAAAGTTACAGTAAGCTAAGGTTAATTAATTATTGAAGCACATTTTTGTTCATAAATTTAGTGTAACGCAAGTGTACAGTGTTTATAAATTCTTTAATGGTATACAATGATGTTCTAGGACTTCACATTCACTTACTACTCACTGTCTCACCCAGAGCAACTTCTAGTCCTGTAAGCTCCATTGTGGTAAGTGACTTACACGGATATGTCATTTAAAAAAGTCTTTTTAGATCTGATTTTTACTATACCATTTCTTTATTTGGATATGTTTAGATACACCAAACTTACCATTGTGTCACACTTGCCTACAGTATTCAGTACAGTAACATGCTGTTCAGGTTTTGGCTTAGGAGCAACTGGCCATACCTCATAGCCTAGGTGTGTAGTAGGCTATGCCATCTAGGTTTGTGTAAGTACACTCTATGATGTTTGTACAATGAGGAAATTGTTTAATAATGCATTTCTCAGAACATATCCCCATCATTAAGCAACACACGTCTGTATTTCTTCTACTTAAAATGTTGGCCTTCCATGCCAACTGTCTGACATCAAGTTTCTCCTGTCATTTAGTTCTCAACTCAGATGTTTTATTCTCAATTACATCCTGCTACTCTAATCACTAAAGCAACAATCTTCCTCCTTCTTTCCTTCATTGTGCTTATCACTCTCTCAAATTACTTTGCTCATATAAGATCTTACTTGCTTTTATTTTGTATTCCCCTATCAGTATGAAAGCTTTATCACCATTCTTGGCACACAGTAGATACTCATTCATGTGAATTAGGAAGTAATGTTCTGCATATTGTGATTATCTAGTAACCTGAGAAAGACTGCTACAAAAGTGTTACTTTACTACCTAACATTTATTTAGGGCCCACTATGAGTCACAGATATTTTTCTAGGCACTTAACATATATCAACTTTTCAACAATCCTATGAGATTGATACCATTTTATAGATGAAGAAACTGGAGCACAGAACTTTACATAAGTTGCCAGTACCTAGTACTCTGTAGATAGAATTGGGCTGTGGACCAGGCAATGGGGTGCCAGAATCTGCACTTCTAAACATCACACTCAGTTGGTGGCAGAAAGCACCTTTAGTAGCCAGGCCACTCAAAATGCACTCTCAAAATATGAACTGAGGAGGCAGAGAGTCAGTCATATTTTGAAATTAGCAGGAAGTAGAGACAAGGCAATAGTAGACACTGTAAGACATATTATATTCAAAATACAGAACGGTGCAAAAACCAAAAATAATATAACCAGAAGACCAAGTAGTTGCGAGGGAGCTTGCAGAAACAGAGAAGCACAACGTTAAAAAGTACCCTGACCACTTGCTTCCTTTGTTGCAGAATTACAGCTTAAATTTCATGGAGGCTCCATTTCAAGCTATGGAGCTATTTTGAATACCCATGACATTCCTGTTTTTATTCTTCTCCTTGTTGTTCTTATTTCTGTGTTTATCTCTATAATAAATCCCCAGTACTTGAGGTGATTTGATTGAACTCTGTTCCTTGAAAACAAAATTGCACAGTATAGCCAGAAGTTATTACCTCCCTATTTTCTATTCAAAGACTTCTTTCTACTCTCAATTAGGTGTCAATGAATTTCTGCAAAGGTGTTACTTGCTAATTATGGTTCTGGCTTACAATGGTTTACAGCAATCCTTCTCCACTGAAGTGCTTCCTGGGCATGAGAGTGAATAGGCTCCTCTGAGATTTCAGGGGCAGAATCTGCAGTGACCAGTGCGGGGAGAAAATCTTTGAAGTCTTGTATCTTACATTTACAAATGCATATGACTTTTGCATTCTTTCATAATATGACCATGCTAGTTTTATTATAACAATGTTTTTTCCGTGGTTTTGAGGACTATCTGTCACCATGTACACTATTTTGAAAGGTACAATATTAAAATATAAACACTTTAAAAAATGTATGCAGTTTTAAAGTAGTCATCACAAGATAGAAAGAAAAAACAGAGTCTTCAATATCTGAAAGCATTTTGCTATAATAATGGAAATCCAAATAATGAAAATTGCTATTTCCTACCATGAAGTCCTGTTTTGGATCCCTCTCAAACAAATTTACAGAACACATTTTCTTTAGAGGCTTCCACAAGATTATACTATGAGTTATTTCTAGATCTGGGTTGACACCAATGGCTTCCAAACATTTTATCATTGACTCATAATAAGAATAAATTTTACATTGCAACCTAGTACACACACCCATATCTAAAGCCAAAGTTTCATGAAATAATAGAGTATGTTATTACATGTGGTATACTCTATTCTATTCCATTCGAATATCCATCCATCCATTCTATTACATCCATCCTAATTTTGTTTTCTAACACATGTTGATCAAGAATCACTAAACTGATTATAAAATCTAGGAACATGTGAAGACTCTTGCTTTGAAATACATTGTATAAGACAGTATCTCTGTCATGCTTCATGCACAGGCAACAGGTTTACAAATGGGAAGGATACAGATGTGAATTAGACGTTATGGAAATCAAGCTGAAAAGAAATGTGCTACATCCCGCAGATGTCAACTAGGATAATACTTAAAGAACTGTACTTGTTTTTCCTCAGAATAGTCAACATATCCAAAGTTCTACTTGAAGACTTACTTCTCCCTTGAATCGACTGCATTCATTGTACCTCCCCTAACTGACCCTCACAGTTTGGGTCTCGTCTCTCCATTAGAACACATAAGCACCATGACTTACTTTTTTAAATATTTCTTTTTAAAAACTGGAGAAAAAACAAATTTCAAATGACTGGTTATCTTTCTTTTTTTTTTTTTTTTTTGAGGTATATAAAGTCAAAAGTGAAACTCTCCCTTCCCTTTATCTCTCCTTTCAATCACAACTTTCAGAAATGTTCGTTAACTGTTTGATACATAAATTTGAAGCTTTCATTATTCAAGGATATATTAACCTATATGTGCTACATAGAGATTCATAATTTCATATACAATTGTAAACACTTTTAAATGAAATTTTGTCAAATACATATATTTCCAACTTGATTCTTTTCACAACAAAATGTATTATGTATCTTTTGACTTTAGCTTACCTACATGTACTCCATATTTTGTAATGATCATGGTACTCTTCCATTAGATGGACACCACACACAGTATTTAACTTTTGTCAGTTGACTGGCATTTAAGTTCCTCACTATTTCTAACACTACCACAATGCTGCAATGATTCTCATACCCATATATACTTTTAATCCAAACATTTTACTGTGGTAGATTTCTGAAAATGAGCATTGGTACTTTAATTTTTCATTGAAGCTCCAAATTGCTCTCCAGAATATTTTGACCAATCTATACTTTCACTAATACCATCTGAGAATGCCCATTTCACAGATCCCTGTCAATATTGATTTTATCAACACTGAAAACTTATTGTAAGTTTTGTGAGGAAAAAATGCATGTTTCAATACTATTGAATTTTTTATTTCCCTGAGGTGTGAAGTAAGTTTAAGCATCTTTTCATGTCATGTGAATTTCAATTCTTTTTCCTGAATTGCTTGTTCATATGTTGCCCATTTTTCTATTTGACTGTTTACCTTTCTTAAAATTTTGTTTATAGAAAAAAAAGTGTCATAAAGCCCTATGCCCATTATATATGCTACATTTTCCCTTCAGCATGTCATTGTTTTTTAACTTTATGCATAGTTAGACACATAAGAAGTGTTTTATACTTAAATTTGCTTGTTAATAGATATACAGTTACATTTGTTGCTATTTTACTTATGACAACCATGTTTTGCCATGCTAAAACTGGTTTCACCACTTCAAAGTTAAAAAATTACCTTCCATACTTTCACACCACTATATTTTAAACGTAATATTATTGATAATTATTTTGTGTAATTGAGACAACTTCGATAATTTATGTCTTGCTAGAAAAGAATCCATTTTATGTATTTCTAATTTATTTGTATATTTATGCAAACAAAATCTCATTATTTTGTTTAATCTCACTTGTACCTGTAATTATACCTTACACTTTTCATTCCTATTTTTTTTTTAAACTTAAAAAATTTTCTGTGTCAGTCCTGCTAGGTTATTGTCTTTTTAATTTTTTTTATGGAAATACATTTTATCTTTTTCATTCTTACCTTTTATTTTAGTTTTATAAAACATTAATTTTTAACTTTAGTAAGCTTTTTTCTATCATAATTTTTTTGTTTTGTGTCTAGTTTCTAAAGTTGAATGAGTTGACTTATTTGTAATATTTTTTAAGACACATAAAATTATATATTTTACTGTGAGTACAGTTACAGCTGCATCTCCTAATTTTAAAAACTATATTTGCATTTCTTTAATTTCTAAATAGTTTATATTTTCATTTTGATTTGCTTTTGAATATCTATTTGCAGCAGCAGAGAAGATTTGAATCTACTTAGGGAATTAAATATATCTGGGCATATCTACTAAACCTGTACGAGCTGTGTAAGTAAATTCTCTCTTTTCCTCTACATATGGAGAATATTAGTAGAGTTGCGGGGGAGAAAGCACCAATTCTAGAATGGAAAGTGAAAGAAAAGAATGGCACCATTTTCCTCAGACGTTGTCCTAAAAGTCACTGTAAGGAATAGCATACTTGCCATCAGCCTTTTTGAAGAAGGGCCTGAAGAAGCTGAAGGAGCTATTTTACAAAGAAACCTCCTGACAAGGTAGCATATGCCATCCAACTTTTGAAACCCAGATGAAAGTTAGGACAGTGAAAGAAAAGGAGGGCCACACTTTTTCTTTTTGTGCTGAACACAATGTAGCTCCAATATATTAAAGTTTCTAGGAAAGGCTTTGGTCCCTCTCATTTATTCTATATGTAAATATTTTTAAGAACCTGTTTCATACTAAGCACTGTGCTTGGCCTTGAAGAAACAGTAAGGAACAGTGTTGATTTCATCATAGGCTGAATCCTCAGCATGGGCACATGCCCTATCAAACTGAACACTGGTAACCAAGGGCAGTGGGAGGTTAGCATGGGGATGTGGGAATCACTCCCCTGTCAAGTGACCTCAGAAGTGGAAGCCCACCAAAAAGGGGGACTGAGGAGAACATCAGAAAGTTGACATAAGCATGTCTAAAACTTCTGGCTAGAACCTCACGAATACTTGGGTAAAATTTGAGTGGGATTTGCAAAGGTTCTACAATCATAGATTAGAAAAAGACCTAGAATTATGTAGATTATTACAATGTATATGTCCCTTGTAATTGTTTTCTAAGACCAGTGATGTCATTGCATAAGTATTTGCTTAGTACTGACAATTCACCAACAATTGGTAGAGGGAAAATGAGGTAAAGGGACTTCACCTTTGTTACTGTTATATACTGATTCATCCTCTGTGTCTTCTTCATTCTAAGAAAAAGATTTCAGCATCACCCACATAACATATGTGCCAGACTTCTATGTTCCTGGGACTGTGTACATAGCATATTATTTAGTCAGTAAATTACTGATAACTCTGAGCAGTAATTATCATCATCGTGGCTACTGGGGAGGAGACAAGCTGAAGGAGATTGACTCACTAAAGTCACATAACTAACATAGGATAGAGTCCTTTCCAGGGAAGAGTATATTTTCAGCCAATGTCTTTTGAGCCAAGGATGGTGTAAGCCATAACTTTATTACTCATTCAGTTGCAACAATTTAAATTGGGGGCTGGTGAGTGATAACCACAGAGCAATCACAAAGAGCTTGTAATCATTACCCATTTCAGAATAACCTACAATAAAACCTACTTAAAAATGATCACTTTTCACCACAGATGGATTTGTAGAGGTGTAAAACAATATTATCATATGTAATTATCTAAAGTGAAGTACTGCAGTGGGCACAAATAAATATGGAAGAAGTGAGTATTAATTTTATTAAAATTGTTCATTAGAGTTAATCATTTGTTTATTCAAATGTATGCCCTAAGCACCTCCACATTACCAAATACTATGCTAGACAGTATGAGAGAAAAGACACAAACTATTTTCTAGAAGGAATGGACAGTTTAGCCCGGTAGATTAGATTCATACTCCAGATGGAAAGCACTGTCTATCATCTGAAACATACAATAGCACATGGTAGAAAGAACGCTGGGACTGGATTTCCTCCCCCAACGCTGATCAGAGGTGGAGTTTCTTGTCATCATATTTACTTGCTGAAGCACAGTTTTATTACCACTAAAATAAAAAATATGGTCTAGGGGATTGCTAAGATCTACAACATTTTTAAGTACAATAATTTTATAAATTATTTAGGAGAGACTTTCTTGCAGGATCAGGAAAAACACTAAAGGAGAAGAATTGTATTTGAATTGGGTCATGAAAGATTTAATTTGAGAATCTTCATAACAAAGGGGAAAAGTGAGATTTTAGGAAAATATGCTTATTGTAAGAGTAATATTATATTAAAAATATTGTTGATTTAGCCACAAAACAGTTCTTGGTCTTCAGTATGTGTGGAGAGTGTTTTAGGAAGTGGTAGCAAGAGGTTGGAAAATTTCAACAAAATTATTCTAGAGACTTAATTTAAATTCTTTGCATCATCTACACCTTTCCAGTTTAAAAAAAAATTTGTCTTTAACGTCATTTGAAAATGTCTTCATACCAATATGCATTCTTTTTAATTTAATAGCAAACTGAGTTATGTAATTTGTTCACATTTCAATACCTTTCCTTACATGCTGTAAAATTAATAGATCTTGTTTAGGAATTCCTGTTTATGTTGAAATCATACCAATATCAATCTTGATCTTGTATATATTTTTGCAAATATGACTTGATTGTGTACCTTAACACTGAAATATTCTCATGAAAATTTAAACAAAATCAATCATCTTGATGTCAAGCAAACATTTGGTTGACTGAATTGTTGAGGATTCATCCAGATGTTAACAATAACCAAGACTCTGTGTGTGTGTGTGTGTGTGTGTGCGTGTGTGGTGTGTGTGGTGTGTGTGTGGTGTGTGTGTGTGTTATACAGTGCCTTCATATATTTAGATTTATTCCTTGGATATACAGATCTTGAAATTCCCCTAGTTTTATCTGTGTATTAAATTAAAATCACTACTAATAGTGCCACCTTGTGTCTAAAATTAAAAATCATACAGAACTTTCAAGTTAAAAATAATTATAGAAATTAATCTACATCAAATTTCTCTTTTCAAAATTCAGCAGTTGGAAGTCTAGTTAGGCAAGTGACATGTTTAAAGCTACTCAGTCAGTGAGTGGTACAGCTGAGACTAAAATCCAAGAATCATAATACTTGGTCTGGTACTTTTTAAAAATATATCACATTTTTTTAGAGAAGTCACTTTTTATGACAAAAGAAAAGTAATCAATTTTAGTTTTAATAAAGCCAGGTGTAGATTTAATGTTCATTTAATTTAAATTTATTGTCACAGTAGGATTCAGTTTTGATATTTAACTACTGTAAAATCCTAATAGTTAATGAATGTGTATTGCAATAATGTAGGCACCTATTATTAATGGGTATCAGGGACAATTAACTTGAATAATATTATCTTTTTAATTGTTTTTTAAACATATTAATTTAAAAGAAGTCACCAAGATTTCTTCTTCCACATTATCTGATTTTATATTGCATTTAAGGCATTAATCCACACCAGTCTTCAGAAGGAATAAGAGAGGATTGAGAGTAAATGGCACAATAGTCGTGCAGCAATGAACGGTCCAAAGCAGTTTTGATAGACTTATTAGTCTATAGTAGACTTTTTGATAGACCTTTCATCCAAATATTAGCAAACTGCTGTATCATGTACTTTAATAGAATATATTTTCAGACCTCCTTCAACAGACTTTATATCAGATTTTCAATCAACAAATATCTATTAAGGATAGCACTGAGCTGCTCATAATAAAGTGTAAAAAAAAAAAGTGAAGTGCATTGTCTTCACCCTAAGAGTACATAAGCATTTTTTAGTAAACTTTCAAAATTAAGGATATAGCTGGGCACAGTAGCATGCACCTATAGTCCCAGCTACTCAGGAGGTGGAGACAGAAGGATTACCTGAGCCCAGGAGTTTTTATCTAGCCTGGGTAACATAGTGAGACCCCCAACTGTAAAAAAAAAAAAAAAAAA
>NW_016807690.1:2705369-2739792 GCF_001698545.2 Rhinopithecus bieti
AAAAAAAAAAAAAAAAAAAGTATGTAAAGAAAAACCAAAGCATGGTAAAACACATGGAAAAGAAGAAGATGAGGAAGAGGGGAAATTGTCAAAGCCATAGCTAGGTTTCTAAGATGCCAGGCAACCCAATGATTGAATTCAAAGGAAAAAATAAATAAATAACAACAATTCGACCTCCTAAAAAAGTAGATGACTTGATATGTCATTCAGAATTCATACATTTAAAAAATTATAGGTTGTTTTGCTTCTGTAAGTTGCCTATTTAGGGAGGAGATCAGAATACTAATCTCCAATGAGAAAAAAAATGTAGACCTAAATATCAGTGAAGTACATAGTTTAACTTACTAGCTACTTTCTAGCAGTGGTGTCTATTTATTAGGTAAGAATTTTCTGAGTTTTGAAAGACTAGGCTTTCTGAAGGTTGCAAAATTTCCCATAGTGACTGTTAAGACTTCACTACACAACACTGTATTTTTAAAGAAACTACCACTCACAGTATTTCAGATAAAATATAAATATGATCTACAAATGTGACATCTTCTGGGGTAAAGAATAAAATAAAGGTTGTGTCAGGAACCAAATAGATTCGTTTAATAGTCTTTCAGGACTCTTAACTAACTCCTGGCATTTATGAAATATTAAGAGAAGGATTTATCTACTGACCTGAAAGGAAAATGAGAAAGCTATGTAGTGAGAGGCACTAAAATATTTGTCTCAGCTTAGAGACTTTATAAATTAACATGCTTAAGAATCAGGCTTCAAATCATTTTTAAACATTTGAAAAGCTTGGTGTCCAGAAATATAAAGTAGATAAAGAGAAAGGAAGTGGCTGGATTATTCAACATAACATCAACAGTGGGTTAGGGTAGCAAAGAATAACTGCACAGGCATTTCTCTAAACCCAGATTGGTGCTATCAGTTCAAAGAAAACCATGTACATGCACATACACGTGCACACGTCCAAATGCTCATACACCCACTGCTATAATTGGCTCGCCAAATCACAATGTCGTTAGGAAATCCAAACATATATGGGTACTACTTGTTAAAGAAACCTGAGCATCTTAGTATCATCAGTGAATATTTGCTTCAAGGAAATCTTTAGAAAGCTATATGAGGGATCATCCCATTTAAAAAAATGAGTAAAATTTCTAGAAAAGCCAAGTATTAAAAGTGGGCTTTTAGGTGTTCATTTAAATAAGGTTATGAAATATAATTCTTTCAGCTTTTCTTTATTTTGCTATATTTTATGATAAATATTTTCATAATAAGAAAAATGGTTTATTCTAAACCAACTAAGCCAAGAAAAGAAGATAATAAATATAAAATTTTAGGATAAAGTTTTTTAAAGAATGATGGAACATTTTCTGTGAGTCAGAACTCAGAACTGTGGATCGTAGATTGCTCACAGTGTTGGTCAATCGGAAAGCAGATGAAATATTAACTTACATCCATGTAATTAATTCCATAGAAAGTGCATCTATTTGGGGCCATCTAATAACCAGGCAATTTTAAATAACAAGGGAAGAAGTAAGAAATAAATAAAAGGAAGAAAAGGAAAGTAAGGAAAGATGGGAGGTAGGGAGAATAAAAAAGTAAAAGATGAGAAAAATGTGTATAAGATATGTAATAAATCATATAATTTATTTATTAAATCTCATATTGTATACTTTACCCTTCCTACATATAATACTATTTATTCTCACAGCAACTGTTTTAAGACAGGTAAAAAATAATAATTTATTTCTATAAAGATTAAATCTGAAAAATTAAAGAAAGACTAGCATATAGTTGATTCTATGACTAGCATACAGAAAGACTATATGCCTTGCATATAGTTAATAAGCATTGTACTTGTTGGATATTCTAATGAGCTTAGAAATGTGATTTACTTTATGAGGCATTGGGAAATAGAAGCTGAAAATAAAGTTGGCAACTGTATAAAAGTAAGAATAGATAATTGGGGAAAGACAGAATAATTATACAAAATTGATAAAAATGCTAAACATGTAATAAAGGTGAGCATTTAATGTCAAACGTTTATACACTCCTTGGAAAGGTATTTCTCTATTATAGCTTGCTATAATATTAGGAATTCCAAATGATGAGGAAGGTGATTATGAAAATATTATGTACCATATCCTTTGCTTCAGAAGTCAGGTGTGCATCCTATTAAGTTAAATAATTTATGTTTAAAAATACAAGTGTTAATTTAAGCATTACCTAGGGTTGAAGGATACTAAAATTTTCACATATTGTTGGTGGTAAATCACATTGTACATTATTTGAGAGAAGTAATTTGTCTTTGTTTATTGTAAGCCATAAAGTTATTTGAACAATTTAATACAGTAAGACCAAGAAATTTAAATATGAAAACATATGTAAATGTATATATATAAAGACATATATGCTTACCACAGGCTTCTGTTTTATGTTTAACATTAAGTTAATGTTACATCAATGCTTAACAATATGGCAATAGTTGAGTAAATTATACTATATCTACTTTATTGAATATGATACATACATTAAAATGTTGATCATAAATTGCCTGTCACTATAAAAATAGCTATGATATTAAGAAGGTCAGAATACACAACAAGTACAAATTATGATTACAACTATATAGAATTTGCATCAAATATAGATTGGAAAATAAGAATCTAAAAGATTCAGAGACTCTACCATTGCATTTACCCAGAAACAGGGTTACCACATCCTTCCCAATCAGTGCACTAATACTCAAATGAAGGTAAAGATCTGTCTCTACAAAAGCTACTCTAGAAAGTTTGAAAGAGGTGATTGTTTCACCAGATGCAGAGACATCAATGCAGTAATATTCAAGGTACTGAAAGGAAAAAAAAAAAAAAAAGTCAGGCATAAACAGTATACCCAGCAAAGCTATTATTTTGAAATGAGGGAAAAATAAAGTATTTCTCAGACAAGCAAAAACTGAGAAATTTGTCACCATGAGGCCAGTATTATAAGAAATGGTCAAGAGAATTCAATATCTGGAAGTAAAACGATGATAATGACCATCATGACAAATACAAAAGTATAAAACTTTGAGAAATTTAAAAATTTCTCAAAACAATAAACATGGAAATGCAATATATAATACCAAAACATATGTACTACAGCAAAAGCAGTATTAAGAGAGTTTATAAACACTTACATCAAAAAGTAGAAAAATTTCAGATAATCTATTGGTGATCTCAAAGAACTAGAAAAGCAAGAACAAATCAAACCCCAAATGAGTAGAATAAATAAAATTATAAAAACGCAGAAATAAAATTGTGACTAAAAAATTACAAAAGAAAATAACAAGTTGATTATTTAAAAATATAAACAAAATTGACAATTAGACTAGCCAAGAAAAAACTCAAATAAAATAAAACATGAATAAAAAGACATTACAACTGATGCCACAGAATCTAAGATACAATATGGGTTACACCTAGATTGTGATATAGGCACATTTTGTCATCTAAAAAAAATTTTTAGATTATTCTGTATTACCTTAATTTTAAAAATCTGTGTAGTAGAATAAATGTGTTACAAGTTATAAAACTGGGTATAAATGTGTGCATATGTGTATTCATCCAAATGTACACGTATGTAAATAAATTCACTTGAAGTTTATTGGAGTTTATGTAAATAAAATAATCTGGAGAACATTCCATCAAAAAAGATGTTTAAAATATTTAAAGCAGTAGAGGCCTTTAAATAAACTTTCTGATAGTAGGATTTACTATGTCTATTCACAGAAAGGTTTCATTTTTCATTATTTAATTGTTAATTTTGCTGAGTAATATGTTGTTTGCTGATATACAAAATTTGTGTCTAGAGAATGGAAGCTGTGTGAGAACGATGAATGCTGAATAAACATATTAGGGTGGCAGGAAATAAAGACTGAAATAAGAATTTTACTCTTAATCTTGTTTGTTATGTGAAAACTTTAATGTATTTTACCTAGAGGCATATTGTGATTCCTAAAAGTTTTTTCTCACTTGAGGTCTTGATTCTAAACCAATTTAGCCTACAGTGAGTGTTTGCATGGCTGGCCTTCTTCATGTCCTGGGAGCTTGGCTTCTAGTTGAGGCTGACCTGGCATACCTACCTCAGGCTGCAGCTGCCTTAGCCACTGTGTTTCAGTGCTGTCCTTCCGGGGCACTGGGATTTCAGAGACATGCTCACAGAGGGATGGTTGGAACTTGAAGGAGCCGAGATGGGAAGAGTATGCAGAGGCTGCTCTGATGAAGTAGGTAAAAACAGTTATAGCAATGAGAGGGTGGGGCTTGAGATGACAGGACAGGGTTTAGAAGTGTTTAAGAGGTAAACTGGCAATCTGAGAAGCATCAGTTTACATGCTATCTTTCATCAAAATGGAAGCCTACTTTATATACACATTTAATCTTCCTAAGAAGATTTTAAAGTCCTTACATATAAGCTATATTTTTTGAACCGTTGGTGTCCACCTCTCTGATTAGACTGTGAAGTTTAAAGATTTTATTTTGTTTGTACTGAAAATATAGATTATGTTGTGAAAATGACTAAAATAACAGGAATAAATAGCACGAATCCCTTAATATCTTAATGTTTTTTTCAAGAAAATTAAAATATAAAATTAAGAAATGCATTTCTACAGACTACCTGGAATGATCGTGTCAATTATGGCACACTAACAAAACTATGGAAATTTAAGGTATATCATTCACACATGTAATCCATGTTGGAGTTTGATCTATCCAGGTAATTATAATAAACAATGGAAAATTGCCTTACTACCTTACAAAATGCCACTTAAAGTTTTGTAATGCATATCAAGCTAATTTCTTTAACATCTTTGAACCTTGGATAAGGGAAGAAATGTTCATGTGCCAGCCTTTACATTTTTAACAGTGCTAAAGTATCCATTATGTCATCATGCTCTCAAATTCTTTCTACTACCAAGTGAATTTGGTGATATTACCCTCCTGCCTTCACCCACGCTACTGATCCCGAGCTGAGATTAGATAGTGTAAATGCTTTGTGAAGGTGATTACGGTAGTACTCTGTGGTCTCATATAAAATAGGCACATGCCTTTAATATTAAGAAACTTAATGCTGTTTTGAGAGTTCAATAAAATGTTATATTTTTTCCCATGTGCCATACTTCCACTCTTTATGACTTGTTTTAGAAGAATCATCACATATTATTAAAAATTCTTTATTTTTTGCTATTTATACATGTTTTCAAAGAAAATAAGAATACAAACTTTGTCTAAAATTTATTTCCAGTGTGTTATTCTTATTCTGCATCTAAGTATATGTGGAAGATTATGACTGTAAAATTTGAACTGAGACCTCCCTTTACTACATATTAAGATTTATTTCAAGTTGAGTCACATGAAAAAGAATCCTACCAGTTAAAGTAAGAGTTAAGTATTACTTAGCATGCTGAAAGCTTTCATACTTTCACTGAGGGGCTGTGACACTAGGATTTCAGAAGTGAAGATCTATGACCAACTACAACTGGGAAGTGGCTGCTCCAGAGCATCACAACAACTGCTTAACAATGAACCACATCTGGTTAGGTGAGTCTGAATACATGCAGGCCTTTACCCCTGTGTCTCTGGTCCGCTCTCCATTCAGATATCCTCATAGCTCTCATCGTCACCTCCTTAGGTCTTCACTCAAATGTCATCATAGAAAACATAATGTCCCCAGTTACTCTCACTCTCACATGCTATATTCCTGTTTTCCAATTTATTTTTATCCAAAAGCCCTTACTGGCATTTGATATGTCACATATTCTTCTACCCTGTTAGTTGTTATCTGTAAATATCTAGGCCTAATATCTGCCTCTCTTCACTAGACTCAAGCTCCGTGAGAGACGGTGTTTTTTAGCATTTTGTTTAGGAGAGTATCCCAGTGTCCAGCACAGAGTAGACACTCAACAAATAATTCTAATTGTTGAGTGAATTGAATCAATGGAAACAAAGATGTGGGTTCTACCAAACTGAACTCACAGCCTAGGCCTGCCTCCAATCCATAGGTAATTATTGGAAAAAGTTGTCCTGTATGGTAGGGGTGTCCTAGAAAGAGGAGATCTGTAAGAAGAGGGTGTTTGAGGCCTAGCACCTGAAAGATACTTTGAAGAGAAAGAATGGAGTGCCAAACATAACGTCTAGATGTTCTTCCCAGCCAGATGAATGAAATTCGAGCCCTGCTCAGGTGGAAGCAGACTCAGGACACTGAGAACTCAAAGTTTTAACTCAGCAGTATACAGAGGGTCATGCAATCTTCATGTATGTTTTATGTATGTATGTCATATGTATGTATTATGTATATATGTATGTATCTATCTATTTTCTGTCTATATATTTAGAAATGAGTGCAAAGAGAATGCAGTGTGTCCTAGGACCCACCCTCCATAAGAAAAAAGGGAAAGAATGAAAGTGGCAAATGCCTACCAGAAGTTTAGAATAAAAATATTACATCTAGCAGGATCTGATGAGAAACCTAGTAAAGTCTTCCAAAATAACTGGCAGTGGGAAACTTTGTAGGGGTCTGAAACTCTGTGTGAGATATATGTCAAAACATGTTGAAAATGTGGGTATAAAAAGAAAGCATGGCCACATTTGAACTCACAGCCTTATGAGGCATAGGATGTAATAAGGGACACATAAACAACTGTAGAAGAATAATTGGAACAAAAGTGAAAATCATTTATAATTATTTAGAAATCATTTTCAAATTATTAACTCTTCAGATACATAAAGATGAACACTAAATATTTTCATTTTACCAGACATTTAATGAGCACCTACTACAAACTAGGCAGTGAATTAGGCACCAGTAATATGAAGATAAATATAACAAATTGCTGCCCTCGACACATTCAGGAACTCAGGGGTGTTGGAGATAATAAATAATTATTCCAGTGTGGCAACTTTTATAATAGAGTCAAATGTAAGTTCCTCAGTTATGTAGATGATGCTGAATACATTGCAAGTATACAGATATTGGTTACTTGTTTTAATTTATAAATCAACAGAAGGAAAAACTTTTACATTTATATAAAGAATGGGCTTGGAAATATAAAAATTAAAAATAATTTATAAAATATACTCATTCATTAATGATTTATTCACAATCCCCAAATTAATGACACCCACTTATTCATTTATCTATCAGATAAACTCACAGTTTCCACATACCACCAGTAGAATATGTGAATATGTACAGAAAATTTCTTATGGCATGCCATGATTAAATGAAGTGAAATTCCATTCAATATTGACAAGAGCAAGCAAACACTAATGTTAGGTGGAGGCAGTTTGTGTAATTAAATCACAATATTAGCAATTCAAAAATGTCTGGTTTAGCTACTTAAAATTTTAGACAAAAGAGATGATCAAGTGAGACCAGAAACCAGTACTATTACTCCGAGAATTCTAAAATAACTAAGAACTCTACTACTCCTAGAACTGTAGTAAGCAAATGTATGCAAGAACTTCCTTCTAATCCTGGATAATCCATAGAATCAAGTCACAAAGCCTGGACTTTGGTCTCTCTACATCACAGCGATACAAGATCTCATTATAGGAGAATCCTCAACAGCTGTTATTGCCTACTGGTAATTGTGACAGCTTCTAGTTATGACAACTGAATACTGACATAGCAATACAGGTAATAATGATGACTACAGTTCTTTAAAAGTATTGGAGGAAATAAAAGGGAAACAAGCAATGAAGGGAGAAAAAGAGGAAGACACACCACCAGCTAATAAAGCTTGAAGTTTTTGACTACTAAATCAGTGTACAGTGATCAAGACCATCTTAAGTAACCCTGAGATACCTGACATGAAGTATAACAAAGCAAGGGCCATCCTTTCCTCAAAACTTTGTTAAGCTTCACATTTCCTCCCTGTTAGCCAATCGCTTAGCTTTCTCTAGGCTCCTTTTTCCTATATCCCATATATATTTTCCTATATTCTAGTGATCATGCAGTCTCATACTTTTAACTCTCTAGTGACTCTGCAAACCTCACTACAATGCTTCCTCACTCCTAGACCCAATTAGAATTTGTTGATGCCAAAAAAAAAAAAAAAAAATCGATATATTAACCAACTCCCAAGGAGATATTTTAAAACCCAGGCAAGTACAAGAAACACAGCTTTACTCTGTGGGTTAGAAGGTCATCTTGCAAGTTATCTAGAAATTCCTATTAAGATTTACCACTTGAATTTCACCTTGAAAGATGCCTTCCATAAACTGTATTATTAGGAGAGCCCTCATCTTCATACATTTAAATGATCATATGAGTTATGTAGGTCTGAAGAGCATGGCAGGAAACTGCAGCTGAATTTGTCCACACAGCAATTCTCTACAAAGGAAGCTTCTCTTCTCTACCTAAAGAAAATGTCTGTTTGCATCATGGATTTCAGAAGATTATTAAATTTCTTGCTGGATGCATTCATTGGGATCATCTAATGTATCTTTTGAGAATTGTGTATCAACAACAATAAAGAATAGTCACATTTCCCTTTTGCATTTTTTTCCAATTGGGATAGTTGTCTCAGGAGAAAAATTCAAGACCTAAAATACATGAGAAAAAATAAGATTTCCTGTGATTATGGGCCTCATCACCTTAAGATATCTATGAAGAAAAGGCATGGCAAATAGAGATATTGATCAGGTGTGTTCACTAGTGATCACAAAGGCATCTCACTTAGAACAGTTCTTCACCCATTGCACCAGCTTAATAATTATTTGTTGAAGAAAGGAATTAAAGAAGGAATGAAGGGATAAAGAGGACCTCTCTGGACAAACTTCTTTTACATGGGAAGGACACGTTGAAGAGCTCCTCCATCTGTCCCATGAGCAAATGTGGCAAAATGTTAACAACTAGTGAATCTAAATAATACATACACAGGTGTTTATTCTACTATTTCAATTTTTTGAAAGATTTAAAATGTTACATAAATAAAGGGTTGGGAGAAAACAAAATAGCATAATTGATATATTGAGACCTCATACTCCCACACCTATTTCTGTTGACCTCATTCCATTTTCTTCCACAGATAACCATTTTAATTAGTGTCTTGTGTATCTTTTCATTTAAAAAGTTTAGGTAGATAGAAGTAAATATGAATATTTATTCTCACATTTTTTTCTTATATAAAAGACATCATATCTGCTATGATTTGAGTGCTTATCTCTTTCAAAATTCATGTTGATATTTAATTGACATTGTAACAGTATTAAGAAGTGGGACATGTGAGAGGTGAATAGGTCATGAAGGCTCCACCCTCATGGGTAGCATTAATGTCATTATGAAAGGGTAAGTTTGGCCCTTTTTTGCCTCTTTGCCTTTTTGCCATGTGATGATGTGGCAAGAAGGCCCTCACCAGATGCCTGCACCTTGATCTTGGACTTCCCAGACTCCACAACTGTGAGAAAAAAGGTTTCGTTCATTATAAATTATCCAGTATGTGGTACCCTGTTATAGTAGCACAAAATAGACTAAATCAATACCACACACAGTATTTGTTCCTTGCTCCCCTCCTTCCTTCTTCCTCTCCCTCTTTCTCTCCTTGTTCCCCTCTTTCTTCCTTTCTCTTAGTTCAACAGTAAATCTTGGAAAATGTTGCATGTCAGTTCAAGGAGAGTCTTCTTATTCTTTTTTATAACAAAATGTTTTATAGAGTGATTAGACCATTGTATATTTAACTGGTGATTAGTTTTAAAATGCTGAAATTAACAACTTAAATATATGTTCTTTCATGTATATGTAAGTGTGTCACTAAGGTAAATTCACAGAGGTTGGATTATCATGTATACAGGTAAATGCATTCATATTTTTAGTAGATATCTACAATTACTCTGTGTTCTGTACCATCTGTACCATTTTGTGCTCCTACTGGCCACGTTTCCAGAGTACTAGTTTTCCCACAATCTCATCAATAGATTGTATTGCTCAACTTTTGTGTTTTTGTCACTTTCATAGTTGTGTCATCTCAGTATGGTTTTAATTTTACTTTTTCAGATAATGATTTATGTTTAGCATCATTTTCCATGATTACAAGCCACTTATATATTTTTCTGTACATTAATTATAGTTTTAGATATTTTCAATTGTCTTTTGTGAATTTCTATAATTTTCTGTTTTCATCTGAAATGAAAATTACCACTTAATCTATATTTTGAGTAATATATCTTTCCCTGGTTTTCATTTGACTTTGACTATGGTGTTTTTATCTTATCAGTCTTTTATGGATTCCTGATTTTAAAAGATAGAAAAATGTTCCTAACTACAGAATTATATAGGAATTAGCCTCTTTTTTCCTTCTAATATTTATAAGATTTTGTGTTCATATTTAAATTTTTCATTAAGTTGGATTTTCCTTGGTTCTCCATATTAGGGATGGATCCAACTGTAGCTGTTTCTAAAAGGCTACCCAGTTGTCCACCTGCATTTATTTAAAAGTTCATTTTTCCACTTGACTTGAGATGCTATCTTCACCACATATATTTGTATCTCTTTCTGTAGTTAAATTTGTCCATTGATCTGCCTATTTTTGTGCCAATATGCAATTCTTTTGATAATAAGATTTTATATAATATGTCTTAATATCTAGTAGGGTTAATTATTTATTGTTTTCTCTTTCTAGAGTTTTCTTAATATTATTTTCATATCAATTTTAGAATAAGTCTGGTTTGGAGGGTTACATAGTAATAGGTAAATTGATTAATAAAGTGATTTGGGGGAGGTTTACAATACATTTATGAATAAACTTTGGGAGAGTGGTTATACTTATGTTTAGTTATTATATTTTAAAATGTGACATCTTTCCATTTGATCAAGCATTAGTTGCCTCCTCTGAGAATCTATAACTAAATTCAAGATAAAATAATTTTTTTCCATGTATTGACCCATTTTTAGCTTATAATTTGTTTTCTACCCTTGTAAGTATTATGTTATGGTAAATTATGTTTTATTAATATCTCCCTTATAGATATTATACATCATAAGGAAAGGAGTCACAGATAGATTTCTTAGTAGCGACTCAATACATGTTTGTTGGAATGATGAAAGCATTATGAGGCATATTTTCTTACTATCCTCACCTAATTATCTTAAAGTTTTCAAGTTATTAAGTAGAGCCCATTTTCAAGTCCAGATCTTTTGATTTTAAATCCTGTATTTTCCATATTTTAATATTTAATAGGGAAGCAACATGCTAAAATGCTATAGCTTTGCAATTTTATATCTTTCTTCCTCTAGGTAAATTAGCATTGCCATAATTAATTATTGTGACTATGTAAAATCTAATATTAGTTACTATGGTATCAGGGGAAATGTTGTGTTTGGCCATCCAACTTTTTCTTACTAAGTCCAAATCAGATCTTCCTCATGAACATAATTATCATCTTTAAAACAATGGATTATATATCAGGCACTGAACCCATGTTCCAACCTTATTTCATTAAATTTATGAACATTTTGATATAGGTATTATTATATTACTTTTACAGATGAAGAAACTGAGGCTTATAGAATTTAAGCCAGGTGCACTGGCTCATGCCTATAATCCCAGCACTTTGGGAGGCTGATGAGGGAGGATCACTTGAAGCCAAGAGTTGGACATCAGCCTGGCCAATGTGATGAAATCTCATCTCTACTAAAATTACAAAAAATAAAAAATAAAAAACAAAAAACAAACAAACAAAAAAACAGGTGTGGTGGTGGATGCCTATAATCCCAGCTAGTTGGGTGGCTGAGGCAGGATAATTGCTTGAACCCAGGCGGCAGAGGTTGCAGTGAGCCAAGATGGTGCCACTGCACTCCAGCCTGGGCAAGAGAGCGAGACTATGTCTCAAAACAAAAAACAAAAAACATTAAATTAGAATTTAAGCAACTTGCCCAAGGTCCCCGAATTAATCAGGGTCAGGGGTGAAGCAGAAAGCAGGAATCAAATCCAAACGTGCTTGGTATCAAACTCAAGTTCTCTGTGCTGAGCTGCTTTTCACAAAGATGACCACATATTCTGCCTTCATGTAAGGCCAGTTGTGCATTCCAAGGGTATTTTCTTAAAATTTACAATTTTTATTAAATGAGGATAGTTTTATCAAACATCAAAAATTAGCAGGTCAATGTAAAGTAGTGCTGCATTCTGTTAGCAAAGCATTCAATGTCATTATTTATTTTTAACCAAATGGCCCTTAGAGATTTTAGTATTTCTTCTCTATGAAAATATATTTGCATCTCCTGTGGCTGAAAGAGGGTAATTAGTAATTCATGAATAATTTAGGAAACACTGGCTATAAGTTGTAGATATTTACATAGTTCCCATAAATTACAGTCAAAACTATAATTTGTTCAATTGAAATTCTGTTAAAAGCTTGCATTTACACAGAATGTCCAAATGCCAAATGTCGACATGTATTTTTAAAACCAACATATCAAGGCTATTTCCTCATTTAATTTAAATTAAATTCATATTCCATATCAGAAGCAATAAGGTTCCTTTGCTTTCATCAAAGGGCAAAAAGATAAAACTATTTATGCACAGTTAGAGGCAAACACATGGAAATAACTACAAACTTACCAAACATGACAGTAGAAAGAAATATTTAGCAAAAATAAAATGTCTGAATAACAAATACAATACAAATATCTATTACAGAAATAAAATGTATAGTGTCCTTTACAGAATTAACTATTAGAATAAAATTATAAGCAGAAATTGAAATACTGAAGAGAAAATGTGGTAGTCAGGATAAATATTACATCTTCCTATGAAATATTACAAGTACTTGAAGTAGAAATTCATAAAACTGATTTTTAAAACTGCACCGATAAAAATCATTTTCAATGCCTGAACTAAATTTTAATCCATATTATCATATTCAATATTATTCATTCATTTATTTGCTTAACAAAAATAGATATAACAAGTGCCTGTCATTCTTGAGCATCCTATTAGGTAATAAATCAAGCAATGGTCTGCCCTTTATAAGTTTGGTAATGCTTCACTTCCTCCCTCCCTCTGTTTCTTCCTTCCTTTCTTCTTTCCTTCCTTTCTTCCTTCCTGTCTTTTCTTGGCTTTTATATTTCATTAAATAATTCCTTTATTTATTCAAAAATTATTTACTGATTACCTACCTGCTACGTCCTAGGCTATGTTCTTGGCTTTGAGGATAAAGCAGCTACCAAAACAAAGTTTCTGCTTTCATTGACCTTAGTGTCTACTGGAATACAGAAGTCATTAAAGCATGTCATGACTTAGATGAGTATGCTTAGAACAAACAATGCAATGTTAAGTCACAGAAACTTGTCCTTATAATAAAATATTAAACTCATAACTTTCATTCAAAAACGATTTTGAGGATGATTTTGAATCAAAGAACTCTGAAATTGGGTGGTTAAAATATGACAGTAAAGGTTCCTTTCTTAATTTATTCAACAAATCCCTATTGAAAGGATGCAAAGGTGGATCAAATATAGTTCTTGCTTTCAAAGGTCTTGTAAGGAGAATGAAGTGACTTAGCAATTGTAGTATACTGTGATTAGTGAAATGACTGAAAAAAACGGATACACATGGAACTATGGAGGCACAGAAGGGAGTTACATCATTAGTAAGATAGAGCAGGATAAGTAAAGCCCTCCTGTACACAGATGTTTAGCTGGAACTTTAAGGGATAATTTGATAACAAGATTAAATGTGGAGAGTAGAGACAGAATAGTCTAGAAACAGGAAGCAGCACAAAGGTGAAGCTGGTCTTGAGGGCATCAGGCCAAAGGATCAGAAGACTGCTGTGTGCCACACAAGTCTCCTGCTCATGTGAGTTGGTGCAATTATAAGTACGGTGGTACAGCACTACCTACTCTCCCATATACAGATTTAAAACTATGACTTTATTGTAACTATATGTGCAAACTGTGAATTATTCACATTCCATTAATTATTACATTATAAGGCAGAACACATACTATAAACCATAAAACCTGTTTGAAAAAAATCCCCTTTTAATTTCAAAATATTTCTTACATATGCATTATTAGGAATACTTCAATGCTTATCCCTGATTTTTCTTTCAAAAACTAATTTCTTATTTTAGTGACTCCAGATAGGCTCTATTCAGTTTGACACATATTTTAACTGTTAAATGTTATTTTTCTATTAAAATTCATAAAGTCAAGGAAGACTTCAATTCAATGCAAGCTAAATGTCTTACCTCCCACCTGTCATCTGCACAAAGCATATAATTTCCCTAAAGTTATGCAGAAATTAGCTAATTAAGATTTAATTTGCTAATCCTTGCTCGGTTAAACTAGTGACATATGCAAATTGCCTGCTGAGCCCTTTTACATTTTTGAAACAAACGATAAACAAAATTTCTTTTCAGTTTAAAAAAATGTAAAGAATCCGGTGATTGACACAACATAGTGGTAGATAGTTGGATAAATACTCGCTATAGTTTATTAGAAGCAAATTTGTCAGAGTCATAAAAAGCTGATGAAATGCATCCATAGGTATGTATGTTAACTACAATGTTTCAAGGATTATAAAGGCATTAGGACAAGAGAAAATTAATAGTGGACCTCTTAAAGGGGAATATATTCTGATTCTTATTTATAAAATTATAAGAATTTCTATAGATTTTCTAAAACATTGACTCATTGCTTTTGCCTAAAACAAAATCCTAATCAATGAAAACAGAAACTATCTACCTTTAAGCAAGGTCCTACTTTTCAGAGATCTTACTTAAATATCCATACAATTCCTTAAGTCAATACGGTTTGTGAATGTTTTCTGGACCCAAATCATTCTTGTTGTTTTACTGAAATACTCAGTGTTAAGGCAGCTGTGTTGGTATTGTGTAACAGTGGATTAACCAAGGGAAAGATATATTTTGTGTGCATGCATGTGGTGGGGAGGGGATAAAGATGTCTCATATATGAGTTCCTATAAATATAATGATTGATTTTTTTTAAATACTGTAATTAAACACACAGGACAACTGAAGGGAAATTAATCTTAATTTTTGTTAAGATTCACCTGTTGACAAACACAAGTTACAATATTAGTTTAAATAGCTGAATATCGTACTCTGAGGATCCCAAAAATGATATGAAAAGTTCTCATTTGTTTAGCATGTAAGATAGAACAAACTCTATTAGGCCTTTTACATATGTTATTTAGAAACAACTTTGGATTTCTGGTCTCCAGAACTATAAATCTGTGCTGCTTTTTAAGCAATTAAGATTGTACCAATTTGTTACAGTAGCAATAGATAAGTAATACAGCTACTTATTATTATCATTACTGCTACTATTTTTAAAGAACAGAGTTATTTTACAACTGGACCAGGTAAATTCTGTGCTTATCTCGTGCAATGTCTGGATGTGTGGTTTTGACTATTGGTCAAATAAAGAGCAGTGTAATTGATCATGTTCTTGTTAAAATCTGAAATTCCACCAAGATGGGGCATGGTCAGTCTGTTTACTGATGGCTTCATATGGTACAACAGAAGAGACAGCCTGGCTTGTCTCTGTGACAGGAGGAGGGAAAACTCACTAGAAATTTCTACTTCGAGTTCTTTTGAAGCCAAGATGTCACAGCACAGTTCTTGGCATTTCAGTCCATAGACAAAAGGTTTCCATGTATACATAAGGACCCTAGAAAGCTTAAGATTTTAAGAATGTTTCTCTACCAATGATATCTGACTGCACTATCTTTCTATTGCCATACATATCATTTGCCTTTAAATAAAAGCCTTACGTGTGTATGCTTGGTGGAATCTTGCAAGTTCCTTCAAATATCCAAATTTAATAAATTTTTGCCTTATGATAATATCCTATGAACGTTCTAACTTTCTAAATTTGGTTGTAGAGATTGACCCAGCGATACCATCACCTCTCATTACAGGAGTTCTCAAGATACTTTAAGGAACTTTGCTATTCAACTTCCTATTTCTTACACTGGGATATCACTTGTCACAATTTTATTTCCTAAATTTTTACATCCCCCAAAAGGTTTACCTGAATGCACTGTATACTGAATATTGTGTCCAGCAACCTGCAAGCGTATTGATTGAATTTATCCTGTAAACACACACACACACACACACACACACACACACACACACACACACACACACAAATATACATAATCTCACAAAATACCATTTTTAACATTATTTGCATCATTGGCTTATATTTCATAAGTATACTTTCTTTTAAATGCTCATTAGAATTCTTCAGAGGATCCTCAAAACAATTGCCAATGTGGCAGATTAGCAAACATGCAAAGAGCCCACTTGCTATGAAATGCATTTCATGTTATAGCAGCAGAGGGTAATCAACCAGAAATTAATCCCTTTCATGTTGTGATCCATATAACTGTGAAGTGAAATGTGATCTTGACATTGGAAATTAGAGTTGCTTGCAATCAGGCAGGAGTAATGCGATTCAAGTGACACCATTTTGTAAGGTTGCAATTAATTCACACAATAGGGGGCTTCATGATGGCAAGAGCATGAGTCAAACCAACATCAAGGGGTTATCAAAACAGAATTGTTTCAAGGAATCAATCAACTCCTCTCTCTTTGCTCATCATTGAGTTTAGATGTTGCTCTCCAGAGTTGATTAATATGGAGTCTTGTGAATGTTTGGGTCTCAGATGTTGAAGTCTGGTGATCTTTCATTTTTTATGCTTCCTCCTGTAACATAGGCATCTCTTATTAAACTATAATGATCAAGGCATAAAGAATCCCTGCAGGATTAATGATCAGAGGAAGGAGTTGAGTGCACAATAAGTTGCTAATTATTAGTCCTCATTGACTGACCATTAATTCTTGAAAAATATGCCCAAAGTCTTATTGCTTTCTGAATTAAATAGATGCTAAAACAAAACAAAACTAAAAATCATTCCACAGTCATTTTAAAAATTCACATACATTAAATGGTCGGCATATTTGGTTATAATATAGATATTAAATAGGCTATGCCAATTATATTAATCCATTTATTAATTCACATGGCAGAAATGTAGCCAAGTATTTGCCATATGCCAAGCATTGTGTTGAATGATACTAACACAACATAGATAATAATTCTAGCATTTACAAAGATTTTATATATGCTAAGTCTCAAGACTATGATACAAGTAGAGATTTAGAATTCTACCAAGAATTTGAATTGTCATTTCGCTGAGTTTACATCCTTCTTTAAAAACAAATGTTGGCCTGGCGCGGTGGCTCACTCCTGTAATCCCAGCACTTTGGGAGGCCGAGGCGGGCAGATCACTAGGTCAGGAGATCTCTACTAAAAAATACAAAAAATTAGTGGGGTGTGGTGGTGGGTGCCTGTAATCCCAGCTACTCAGGAAGCTGAGACAGAAGAACCGCTTGAACCCGGGAGGCAGAGGGTGCAGTGAGCAGAGATTGCCCCATTGCGCTCCAGCCTGGGCAACAAGAGTGAAACTCCATCTCAAAAAACAAAAATAAAAACATATATAACGGAGTAATTAATTTAGTTGTGATTTTTAATGGAAATCTTGCTAAGCTTGTATTTAAGAGAACTTGAGATTTCTCATATTTGTGAATGTAACTCATTAAATTTAAGTACTTACAAAGTCTTTTTTTTGTTAAGTTGAAAATTAAAGTACTTAAAATGAAAATCAAGTACATTAAATTCATAAATTCAATGTAAAATAATTGAAGGATCTTGAAAACTTTGTTACTGGGACTAATATTATCAAAGACAATTTAGAAATAACTTTTAAAAATATGCCAGATTATAAATTTATTAAATGTTAGCAAAATGAATTTAAAACACAATGAAGAGCTAGATTTCTAATTGTAATACTGACAGTAATTAATAATTTAAGAAATACACCTCTGAATGACCATCTTTCCTAGGCCCCCCAAAATTCTGTTGAGAATATTAAACAATTTGTATTAACAATATAATATGGGTATTAATAACAAATCTGAAATAAAATATACCAAGTGTTTACAGTTTAGTCTTGACTTAATGGCTTTATATATTTTTGTACTTTCTCAATTTTCTACAGTCAATATATATAATTTTATGTGAAAATATCAAAGATTAGTCTTTTATAAGATTAGACTGTGATTTACCTATTTCTCCTAAAAATAGGTATAGCACCTAACCTTTAAAAAAACGTAAAGACAGAAAGTATTTTATATTTTGGAACTGTGTCAAGTATTTTGCTGGTTCAAATAATATTCTACAATTGAATATTTGTCGAACAATCACAATAAAATGTGTTTTGATTTAAATACACTCATAATTTATAATGATATAAGACCATTTGGTCACACTTGCTGGCCTTTTCAATAAATATATAATTGAAAAAAATTCTTTGTTCACAGGAGGTAGGCCCTGGGCTGGATTAAGAAAATTTAATTGTAAGTTACCAATTCTGGAATCACATTCGCATTTGGCCAAATGTGAGTCTGGACAAATGATGGAGCTTTGCTTCCCCAGGAGCAAAATAGGATAACATCACCGGATTACTACAAATGCTTAAAGTCAAATAGAAGGGCAGTAATTAAACTATAAAATGCTACATAAATTGAAGAGTTTTTTTTCTCCTTTAGATTCTTCATAGAAATGTCATAATGTTAGAAAATACACTCTTTTATTTTCAGGAAACTTAAAATTTAGACAGAGAAGCAAAGGATGCATTAAGAAAATAAAGAATAAAAAGTGGGAATGAATGGATAGTAGAAACAGGCAAAGAAAGAAAGAAAATGTTAAGTTGACTTTCAGGAAAAGAAAGATAATTCTTTTGTGTAATATACCATAGACCAAGAACTGTGGTAAACTTGAAATATAACACTGGCAATGGCATATCACTTAGTCTGAGATGTGCCACAATAAAGATGAATATATGTTGATTGCTAATGGGGTGTGCATGTGGTTTCGAGGGGTTATAAAGACCTTCACGGTGATGTGTGTTGAGTTTTGAAGAATGAACAGAAGTTCATCAGTCAGGGAAGAGGAGAAAGCTTATCGCAGGTAAAAGACAGAAAAGTAAGACATTGCTTGGCATTTGAGTATCGCTTTCATCCATTTCCCCAGTATTGCATGTTGAGCAAAGTTTGAAGATGAAGGATTCTGCAACACTGAAGGGTGAATAAATTCCAGGAAATACAGAGAAAAGCATTGGGTTGGTGCTATGCACCTTGATAGCTCCTTTTTGTGGTTATGCTTTTATTCTGTTGGGTACCAATGCATTTCTCTATACAATGAAATGTTAACTAAAAATCAGTATATTTAAGGCAGGGGTGCTATGAAGTTTCCATTGGTTTTCAGGCAAATAATTTTCACTTTAAGTGATGCTGCTTGAAGGAAAAATAATGCTTTTAATAAAATAACTATTACAAGTTAATGACTCAGTTATAAGGGATCTCAAAATGATAGGAAACTTTTCTGTATCAAAGCTAATGACCACATAGTCCCAGATAGCAAATTCTCAGGTTACACTGCTTTCTTTGCCTTTTGCAGTAGTTTGCTTGTTTTACCATTGGTGTTTTTCTTAACAGCAGAACTATGTAATAGTGCAAAGAATTCACTGGAGATCAATTAGAAGAAATAGAATCATTGTTCCTGACAGGTGTATAATTGTTCTGACAGTAAAAATCACTTACTAACTCATCTGGGGGAAAAAATAGCCAAAACTAACCTTTGGGAAGAAGTCAACCAAGATTTGCTGTTTTAAATTCTATTGCCAATAACGCAATTTTATTTCTTTATGCATAATGAAATAATTATTTGTTCATATACAGACTCTTACATTTCCCTTGGGAATATCTACAGAAAGGAAAGATATACAAATTCTTTAAATAGGACTTTAAAAATTGCTTTGGGAAGATTAAAAAGCACAAAATAATAATTTTGCCTCGAAGAAAAGGATAGTTTTAGGAAAGAGTAGGAAGAGAGATTATTTGAGTACTGAATAGCATCAACCTTCAGCATCCATGGGATAAACTCTAAGGGTGTGTGTGTGTGTGTGTGTTTGATATATTTCCCCAAGTCTATTGAGATATAACCCACATACCATACAATTCACACATTTAAAGTGTACAATTCAATACCTCTTTTGCATATTCACAGTGTGGTACTACCATCAATTTTAGAGCATTTTATTACCCCTAAAAGAAATCCCATGCCCATAAACAATCACTCTCATCCTGCTTACCCTCTTGCCAATCTTAAGCAACCACTCATTTACTTCCTGTAGATTGAAAATTTTTTCAAATGTAAACATGTAATCATTCTTAGCAAACTATCACAAGAAGAGAAAACCAAACACCGCATGTTCTCACTTATAGGTGGGAACTGAACAATGAGATCACTTGGACTCGGGAAGGGGAACATCACACACTGGGGCCTATCATGGGGAGGAGGGAGAGGGGAGGGATTGCATTGGGGAGTTATACATGATATAAATGATGAATTGATGGGTGCTGACGAGTTGATGGGTGCAGCACACCAACATGGCACAAGTATACATATGTAACAAACCTGCACGTTATGCACATGTACCCTAGAACTTAAAGTGTAATTAAAAAAAAAAAAAGAAAAGGAAATCTGAGTCTTGCTAAAAAGACACACAAGGAAAGTCATACCACTAATAAATCAGGTTAAGAATTTGAAACTAACTTTGATATCTAAATCTATGTACCCCTCTCAATAACTTTCATAAAAATGGAAATAGTTATACTATGTTCAAGTTAAGTCGCATTTTCTAGATTAGTGAAGTATAATATTCAATTATGAGATCCAATGTTTTCACATTTTAATATAAATTATGCTCTGTCTTAACTGATGACAGTCAGAGTTAAGGGTAATTTTTAATTCTCTAATGGTACATGAAGCAATGTTTTTTAAAAAAATCAATGGT
The DNA here is from genome assembly GCF_001698545.2 of Rhinopithecus bieti. Taxonomy (NCBI): domain Eukaryota; kingdom Metazoa; phylum Chordata; class Mammalia; order Primates; family Cercopithecidae; genus Rhinopithecus; species Rhinopithecus bieti. The sequence continues at coordinate 2,726,296 of NW_016807690.1, forward strand.
GTTTCAGATTTTGTGAAGTGTGGTAACATTTACTTCATTAGAAGTGAATTCAAATGAAATAGGCAGCATTAATTTCTTACAACTGGTGAACTGTGAAAAGTTAAGACACGTTCTTCTGTGTTCAGAGAAAAATAAGAAGTAAAGAATCTCTGCCACCTCTTCTCCATTGTCTGGTATTTATCACCAACATCAATACTCTTACACAAATGAGCTGATTGACCAAAGAAAAATAAAGGAGACTTGAATCAAATTATTTAAGTGTAAGCTTCATATTACATGNGTTCTTCTGTGTTCAGAGAAAATAAGAAGTAAAGAATCTCTGCCAAAAAAAGAGAAAATAATTAATTTTTATAAAGACTAAGAGATATGGATTCAACTTCATTCTCATGCATATGGTTACCCAGGTGTCTCAGTATCATTTGTTGAAAAAAATCATCTTTTCCAATTGAATAATCATAGCACCTTGTCTAAGAATAATGAATCATAGATACATGGGTTTATTTCTGGATCCAATTCTATACTATTGATCCATGTATCTTTCCTTATATTAATATCATATTGTGTGTGGGTTTGTTGTTGTTTTTCTTTTTAATTGAGACAGAGTCTCGCTTTGTTACCCAGGCTAGAGTGCAATGGTGTGATCATGACTCACTGCAGCGTCAACCTCCTGACTCAAGTGATCCTCTCTTCTCAGCTTCCTAAGGACCTGGGACTACAGGCATGTGCTGTCATGCCTGGTGACTTTTTTTTTAATGTTTTATAGAGACAAGCTCTCACTATGTTGCCCAGGCTGGTCTCCAACTCCGGGGTTCAAGCAATAATCCTGCCTCAGCCTTCCAAAGTTCTGTGATTACAGGTATGAGCCACCCCACCCAGACCATACTGACATTATTACTGTAGAATCAGAACAAGTTTTGAATTCAGAAACTGTGAGCCCTCTTTGTTCTTCTTTATAAAGTTTTTTTACTATTCCTGATCACTTCGATTTCCATATAAAATTTAGGAACACTTTGTCAATTTCTTCAAAAAAAAATTCTAATAAGGACTAGGTTGATAGGTTAATTTGGGGAATATTGACTCCTTACAAGATTAAACCTCCTGACTCATGAACATGGAGAAAATAAATATATTTCCATTTATTTTGATCTACTTTAAACAATGTTTTACAGTTTTCAGTAAATAAATCTTGTGTTTATCTTGATATATGTACGTATTTTTAGGTTTTCATATCTGGGTTACACTGGTCTCTTGGAATGACTTGGAAGATGTTCCCTTCTCTTGTATTTTATGGAAGAGTTTTTGAAGAATTGTTAGTCATTATTTTTTAAATGTTTTATAGATTTCACCAGTGAAGCTACCTGGGCCTGAGATTTTCTTTATCAGAGATTTTTGCTTAAAAATTCAATATATTTACCTGTTTTAAGTCAACTTAGATTTTCTATTTTCTTGCTTTGGTTTCAGTAGTTTGTATTTTCTAGGAATTTTCCATTTTATATATTATCTAATAAGTTGACATACAGTCATTAAGGGCTCCCTTATACTATAAATAAATAACTGAGTAAATAAGGAACATACTTCAAAATAATAAAAGTCATATACAACAAAGTCACACCTAACAACTTACTGAACAGGGAAAAATTGAAGGCCTTTCTTCTAAGATGTGGAACAAGAAAAGGATGCCTACTTTCACCACTTTCAATCAACATAATAGAAGAATTTCTGGCTAAAGCCATCAGGCAAGAAAAAGAAATAAAAGGCATAAAATAGGGAAAGAAGTCAAATTAGCTTCATTCACAGATAATCTCATGCCTAAAGACTCTACCAAAAAAAAAAAAAAAAACCTGTTAGAACTGATAAACAAATTCAGTAAAGATATAAAAAAATCAACACACAAAAGTCAGTAGCATTTATACATGCTAACAGCATATAATCTGAAGAAGAAATCAGAAAAGCAATTCCATTTACAATAGCTGTAAGAAATATAAAATACCAAGACTCAATCTAACCAAATAAGTGAATGATCTATATGAAGAAAATTGTAAAATTCTGATGAGAAAAATTGAACAGGTAACAAAAAAATGGAAATACATTGCATCCTCATGGATTGGAATAATTAACATTGTTTAATGATAATACTACTCAAAGCAATTTACAGATTCAGTGCAATCCCTGTCAAAATACCAACAGCATTCTTCAAAAGAATAGAAAAAAATATCCTAAAGTTTGTGAGAGCCACAAAACATCTCAAATAGCTAAAGCTGACGTCTGCCCCTTTTGTTACTATACCCAGCTGTTGGGCCTCCCTATTGTTATCGCATTGCTTTTTTGATTTCTACATTGTCCTGTGGCATAATCATTCCACAGGTTTAGCCAATTAAAGCTGTGCCCCTTTGCAGAGATAGTTTTTGAGATCAATCTGATTTGACCCCAGGAAGACTTTTCACCATTCTTTCCCTGATTTGTTCTGGTAAATTTGCTGACACGTGGTTTAAGATTCTGTTCTTATACCAGCATATTTAAATTGATCATCACCAAAACCTCCAGGCTTGAATTTTCCCCGACACAGTTTCAAATGAAGTCAGTTCCTTTGGGGCAAGCTTCAGAACTCTCTATTCTTAGGACTGCCTTTCCCCACTGGGTAAAATCTTGAAGTCACTGATGAGAAGCTAGGAGTTGAAATAGTGGCTTCTCTCAAAATGCCACAGCTGCCTTATGAGAACAGTCCTGGGCAGTGACAATAATCTCTAGGCTTTTTGGCTCACCTCTCCAGGCATGGAATCTTGGCCTTATAAGTGAGTTGGAGACAGGACAGAGCCACAGAATTCTTAGCTTTCTGCATCTGGAGTAGAGATTCTACTTTGTGACTTGGTCCTTTGGTGGTTAGGGGAAGGAGGACCCAGTTCGATAGGTTGCACCTGCTCTGTAGGAGATTGGTCAGGGTGGTGGGAAAAATTATAGGAAAGATGCAAACCTTTTTAGAAGGCTGAGAGGTTTTGCAAAAGCTTTGGGAGAGAATTATAGCTGAAGGTAGTTAAATTCTCTTATCCAGAGACTGAGAGCAAAGGGTACATAACAAGGGAATATAAAGGAACATATCTAGATAAATCTGTTTACTTATGTCTCCAGAAACCAACCTTTGATTATTTGCATGCAGGACTGCTCTCTACTTGGGGGTTGACAATGTTAATTACCCACAAATTGTGTTTGCTCCAAGCTTTTCTCATTAAATTTGTACTAAAATAAATGCAAGCATTGCAGGCTTATGGGGGCTGCACTCCTGTCAGTGGTGCGAAGTGGTGCAGTCCCCTAGCTGGGCTGTCAAGCAAAATGCCTGTGTCAGCATACTACTTTCATCCATCACTCAGCCAGAGTCTGCAGGACAGACTTGGTGGCAGGTGGTGCCCCGTGTGAGGAACGCTGCAATGGATCGTGATGGAACCCTCAAAAAGGAAGATGAAGAGACTGCACAGTCAGTAAGTCATTGGTGCCTGCTTGGGATTTCCAAGTTTGAGGGAATTGTTCAGGCTAGGGTTTCATCATAGGACAACAGTTATCAGCTCAACAGCAACAGTATATAAAAGTATTGAAACAACTGCTTACAGGCAGCAAAGTCTCAGTTTCTCAGGCTCAATTAAGAGACCTAATGCAAACTGTTATTTTCTATAACCCATGGTTCCCACAAGAAGGCACGTGAGATGTAGAGCTCTGGGAACAAGTGGGGAAAAATCTTAAACAACATCAAGCACAAGGGCAATGAATAGGCCCCAGTAACATTTCTAACATTATGGGCCTTAGTTAGGGCTGCTTTGGTCCCACTGTACACAGAAGAGCCTAAAAAGGGAAGGGAGGAGGAACTGTCACCTACCTTACTGCCTCCTCCTCCTCCTGGCCACGTCATTACCAGGCAAAAATACCAAAGAGGAAACTGAGGTTTGGCCTGAGCCCCCTCCTCCAATAAATTGGAAAAAGGACAAGGGATATGCTACAGCTATGGGACCTTGTCTTAGGCAAGCGGCATTAGAAGGAGAGCTCTTGGCCTGCCCAGTAATGCAAGATGGACAAGGCAATCAGGTGTATGAACCCATATCTTCTGACACTTATAAAGAGATAAGAAAAAGCTTGAGAGACAACAGCTGCTAGTCCATTTATGAAAGGATTAATTGAAGCCATAGCAGACAACTTCTCTATGTCCCCATGGGACTGGTTGGTGCTAGCTACAACAACTTTAGAGCCCAGTCAATACCTCCTCTGGAAAGCAGAATATGATGAGTTGTGCAAACAACAAGCCAACCAGAATCAAGTGGCCCGGCAAGACATAACAGCTGCTATGCTCCGGGGGAGGGGTCCCAATGTACAATAACAATTACGTTTTGTTCCCCAAGCCTAGGCACAAGTGTCTTTGTGCACTCTCAGGGCTTGGGACTGAATTCCTAAAAGCGGAGTTCAACAGGGATCTTTTTTTTTTTTTTTTTTGAGACGGAGTCTCGCTCTGTCGCCCAGGCTGGAGTACAGTGGCCGGATCTCAGCTCACTGCAAGCTCCGCCTCCCAGGTTTACACCATTCTCCTGCCTCAGCCTCCCAAGTAGCTGGGACTACAGGCCCCCGCCCCCTCCCCTGGCTAGTTTTTTTTTTTTTTTTTTGTATTTTTTTAGTAGAGACGGGGTTTCACTGTGTTAGCCAGGGTGGGTTGGATTTCCTGACCTCGTGATCCGCCCGTCTCGGCCTCCCAAAGTGCTGGGATTACAGGCTTGAGCCACCGCACCCGGCCCAACAGGGATCTTTTATAAATGTTCAACAAGGGCCTCAGGAACCATTTGTTGAATTTATCAATCAGTTAAACCAAGCAATTAAGAGACAAGTTAGTCATGCCCTGGCCACTGATATCTTATTGTTGCAGGTGGCTTATGAAGATGTCAATGTCAACTGCCAACAAGCAATGCTGGCAATCAGAGGAAAGGCAGCCACAGTCAGGGGACTTATACAAGCATGTCAACTGGTGGGGACTGAAACACACAAACACACAAAGTCAAAATATTAGCTATGGCATTACAGCCTCCTAAAGTGAAAAGGGAGAAAAACCCAAATTGTTTTCTATGTGATGAACCAAGTCATATGAATAGGGAATGTCCCAATAGTAGAGAACAAGGTAACTCAGGAAAAGAACCACCTTCTATATGTCCCCACTGTAAAAAGGGGAAACACTGAGCAAATCAATGCAAGTCCAAATTTGATAAACATGGCAACCCCCTAAGTAATCAGGCAGGAAACTTCATAAGGGGCCAGCCCCAGGCCCTGCTTCAAACTGGGGCAATGCCAGTGACCTTCCTCAGTCAGATGGAAAGCCCACAGTTCTCTCTCTCAGAGTGGCCACCTCTGAGAGTACAGGACTGGACTTACTTGGCCCCAATGAATTAGCGCTAAAAGAAGGAGAAGACCCTAAAAGGGTTGCAACCAGGATCTGGGGCCCACTGCCTCCAGAAATAGTGGGATTAGTCCTAGGGTGATCAAGCCTATCCAGTAAAGGAATTAATGTGCTCACTGGGGTAATTTATAGTAATTATCAAGGTGAGATATTAGTTATGATGGAATGTAAAGGGCTGCATATTCTTCCCCCTCGATCAAAGATAGCTCAGTTACTACTTTTACCATACTGGGTCCCCAACGCCCAGGGAAAGGAAAGGGGAAAGGGAAGTTTTAGAAGCATGGAAGTCACAGAATATTGGAACTAATTAATCACTAATCGAAGACCCATGATTACCTTAAAAATTGGAAATAAAAATTTTACTGGCTTATTGAACACAAGGCAGATATTTCAATCATAAGTGACCAAAATTGGCCAGAAACTTGGCCTTGGGTCACTGAAAAACAAAAAAATTGTCAGTATCAGGGAAGCACTCACAGTCAAGCAGAGCATGCATCCCCTAACATGTTGTGATTCGGAGGGAAGAAAAGCAGTTATACAACCTCTAATCATGCCCATCCCTGTTAATCTTTGAGGACAGGACCTATTAGCCCAATGGAAGTCACTCTGCAGACCCCTCTCTAATAATGGCCACTGTTATTATTCCTCCCCTACCCTTAATGTGACTCTCTCAAGATCCAATTTGGGTAGACCAGTAGCCTTTAAAGGGAGAGAAATTACAAAGAGCCTATGACTTAGTTGAGAAGCAACAAAAAACTGGCCATATAGAACCATCAAACAGCCCTTGGAATTCGCCCACTTTCGTCATTCCCAAGAAGTCTGGCAAATGGAGACTTTTGCATGACTTATGGGCTATTAACGCTAGGTTGCAACCTATGGGGCCCCTTCAACATGAGCTCCCTTCCCCCACAGTGATTCCTCAAGATTGGCCTACAGTCGTTATTGACTTAAAGGACTGCTTGTATACTATTCCCCTTGCAGAACAAGACAGAGAAAAATTTGCATTTACCATACCAGCTCTCAATAATGAAAGACCAGCTTGCTGATTTCATTGGAAAGTACTTCATCAAGGGATGCTAAACAGTCCTACCATGTGTCAGTATCATGTAAATCAGGCTTTGCTCCCCAGTAGAAAAAAAATTCCTAATTGCAAGAATATTCATTTTATAGATAATATTTTACTAGCAGCACCAACAGAGTCAGTATTTTTAAGTTTATATGCCTCTGTCATAAAGAATACACAGTTGAGAAATTTAATCATTGTACCCGAAAAAGTACAAATGTCTTCTCCTTGGAAATATCCTGGATACACACTAACTTCCAGGTCAGTAAGACCTCAAAAGGTTAAATGACATTCTAGCAACTTACACACCTTAAATGATTATCAGAAATTACTAGGCAATATTAACTGACTTTGGCCCACCTTAGGCATAACTACTGATAAGTTACAAAACCTCTTTTCTATCCTAAAGGGCAATACAGCCCTAGACTCTCTCAGGTATTTAACCCCTGCAGCAAAAAAGGAAATTCAGAAAATAAAACAAGCTATTTCTCAGAGGCAATTAGATTGCATAGACCCACAATACTCAGTTCAATTGTTTGTTTTTCCTGATAAACCTTCCCCAATAGGATTAATAGGACAGATGGCCTCAGGGCTGTGCTTTCTGGAATGGATTTTTTGCTCACATACTGGGACTAAAACACTATCTCCCTGTATCAAGCTAGTTATGAAAGCTATTTATTCAGGCTGCAGATGATGCAATCAGTTGCTATATTATGACTCTGATGTCATAAGAATTCCCTTGAGTAAAAAGCAATTTGAAGCAGGATTGCCCCTATCTCTAGATCTTCAGATAGCACTCTTGGACTATGCAGGTCATATAGAGCATGCCCTTCCTGGTGACAAACTACTTCAGTCCTTATCTTGTACTCTTGTAGTTGTGTATCTTGTACTTTTGTAGTTGAACTACAAAAGTAGTTCACTCCCCCATACCTAACACTTTAATGCTTTTTACTGATGGTTCTGGTAAGAATGGAAAAGTGGCTATTTGGTGGAAACCACGTTATTCCCTCACTCATTCTGGATTTACTAGCACTCAAAGAGCTGAGGTTGGAACCTTAATATTGGCTCTGGAAACCTTTTCCACTCAGCCTGTCAATATTGTTAGTGACTCTGCTTACTCTATTTATTGCAGAACCTTGAGATAGTCCTCATTAAGTCCACTCTTGAGCCCACCCTGTGTGCACTTTTTCTTTGACTTCAGCAATTGTTAGATCAACATACACATCCTATTTTTATCACACATATTCAAGCCCACAACTCACTGCCTGGCCCACTAGCTTATAGCAGTGATCAAGCAGACCTGCAGGTTATGACATCACTGCTTGACCAAGCCACCCAATCAAATCAATTTTTCCACCAAAATTGGAGAAACTTAACTAAACAATTTCAACTTACCCAAAGACTAGCCAAACAAATTATCCTGCAATGCCCGGATTGCCAGCTCACAGGCATGTCCCCTCCTTCAACAGGTGTTAACCCAAGTGCACTAGAACCTAATTAGTTATGGCAAACAGAGGTTACTCACATGCCTGAATTTAAAAAACTTAGATAGGTACACTTATCCGTTGATACCAATACTCACTTAATTAGTGCTCACACTTTTCCTGGAGAGTCTGCCCAATATGTTATTAAACATCTTCTCTTAACTTTTGGGTTTATGGGGAGGCCAACAAAAATTAAAATTGATAATGGTCCGGCTTACATCAGTTCACACTTTCAACAATTTTGTCACCAAAGAACATCCAACATTCCACAGGCATCCCATATAACCCCCAAGGCTACAGTAGAATGTATCCATTCCACACTTAAAAATATGCTGAGAAAACAAAAAAGGGGGAATATGAGTAAGGACACTGCAATACTACTAGCCCAAGCCTTATTTACCCTTAATTTTTTTAATATAGATGATAAATTTTAATCAACTATTGAAAAGCACTTTGCTAAAACCTCTCAAGGCATAAAACCCATGGTTTTATGGAAAGATGTAAATAGTAATGTATGGTGTGGTCCACATGATTTGCTAACATGGGGAAGAGGATATATTTGTGTTCACACCCCCTCAGGTCCTCTTTGGATTCCAGTATAACGCATCTAACAATACCATGACATGGCTTGGACCCAACCCAGTAGCAGAAATGAAGGAAATGACCCTGGAGGAACTGCAGGCCTGGACGATGCAGCTTCCTTGGACAACACAAGCCCCGAACATCACCTGGGGGATGCCAAAGGCAACTCAGCAGGCTGAATGAATCCTGCTCCAGACACAGACACCATTCACTCCAGATAATGTATTCCTTGCTATGCTCTCTGTTGTACATTGCAACTCACGTAGGGTATTGGTCCTTTTTATGCTCTCACTTTGTCTGCAACCTGTATCTGCTACACTCTATTGGGATCATCTCTTAGATCTGCCTTTCTTCTGCCCTGTTACCTGGGCAGACACCCTCTTCCCAGCCTCTAATAACATAACTGCTTGGCTAGGAGGGACTGACTTACCCCCAGGGGGGTTCCTCATTAATGGCACACATTGGACTAAGGTGCCAGGTAACACTACATATCACTCCACTATCCTCCCACTGTGTGTAAGTGATAAAAGTTCTAACCCTTACTGTGTACCTGTCCAAACACAATTATGGCTACATCATGGCACAGGAAATTCCTTAACAGTCTTGGTTGCAGGTAGCCTCAAACTGGGCAATGCAACAAATGCCACTTTCCCCAACATTCCTTCCTGTGCTAAAGAATGTAGATGGGAAAGTAATGGATTCCACTTTGGCTGGGAGGTCTGTCATGGGGGACAAGCCCATAGCCTCTAGTTAGGCAATTATAACATTTTAGACTGAAGCCCCTACTGCCATTTGCAGAGCGACCATACTGATGTCCGCATCCATTGTGGCATCAATTACAGTTTCGTAGTCACATCCCATTCCCCTATAATTTGGGCCAATGGGGGCATGGGATATCTCAGACTCCAAGTAGAGTCCATGCCACCCCAAGATACTTTATGGTTCCTGGGACATCTTAGCACCTCCCTTGACACCTGGCATGGGACATATCATAATTCCAGTAACAATTATAGCATGACCTTTATTCATAATCACACAGATCAGTGACAAAATTGAACTACCCATCCATGTTTTCCTTATGGGAACTAATATTTCCATTACACCCCAAAACTTCACATTTGTGACCCAAGTGCAAGGACAGGTTTGGTTTGCTTCATGTATCACTAATTACAATACATCTTATTTAAATATTACTAGTGTCATGGTATTAAGGGGACAATCTTAGGCATTCCTAGCAGTCAATTTGACATGCGATTGGCAAGGTTCCTCTGCCCTTGCCACCTTAGAACGTGCCCTGTCCCAGGTCAGACATGGAAGATTCATAGGCACACATACAGCCTCTATAGTCTCAATAGTCATCTTGGCAACTGCTAGTGTTGCTGTGGCCTCTATTACTGAATCAGTACAAACAGCTACCTTTGTAAATAACTTGGCCAGAAATGTGTCTAATGATCTTCTCTTACAGCAGGGTATAGATCAAAAGAATCTTCCATGTCTGCAAGCCCTCAAGGCTGCCTTGGAATATGTAGGGGAGTAGCAAGATGTACTGGCATTCCAATAGCAATTAAACTGTGACTGGGAGCAAAAGCGTATCTGTGTCACCTCTCTACCTTGGAATCAATCGATATATAGTTGGGATGAAGTAAAACAACACCTCTGGGGAACCTTACATGATAATTTAACAGCAGAGGTAAGGCAACTTAAAACTAAAATTCTAGAATCCCTAAACATCATGGATCTACACACCCAACAAACAGCCATATGGAAGGATGTGTGAGAACATCTCTCCTGGATAGACCCCCACTCCTGGGGGTCACTCCTTCATTGGAAAGGATGTTACTGATTATACTCAGGTTTGTCTTATGTTATTTACTAATTCTAGGATGCAAAGCTGGAAAATGAGTTATAACCGCTGCACCTGACAAACGTGTTGCTGCACACATCTGTATTCTTCAATCAATAAAACCTGATGCAAAAAAAATGGAAAAGGGGGAGATGTGGGAGATCTGTCAGGGTAGTGGGAAAAATTATAGGAAAGATGCAAACCTTGGAAGGCTGGGAGGTTTTGCAATAGATTCAGGAGAGGATTATAGCTGAAGGCAGTTAAATTCTCTTATCTGGAGGCTGAGAGCAAAGGGTAGATAACAAGGGAATGTAAAGGAACTTATCTAGATAAATCTGTTTACTTATGTCTCCAGAAACCAACCTTTGATCATTTGCATGCAGGACTGCTCTCTACTCAGGGGATCAACAATTTGTGTTTGTTGCAAGCTTTTGTCATTAAATCTGTACTAAAATAAACGTGAGCATGACTGGCTTATGGGGGCTGCACTCTTGTCAGAGGTGCTAAGTGGTGTGGTCCCCTAGCTGGGCTGTCAAACAAAATACCTGTATCAGCATACTTCATTCATCCGTTGCTCAGCCAGAGTCTGCAGGATAGACTTGGTGGCACTGCTCTATCCCAGAGATTCTGCAACCTAAGGACAGATTGAATGAGAAATGCAAGCAGCTTGCCCCTCTTAGGGTAAAACGATAGCCTCAGACTGGGCTCTTGCAGGAGAAGAAACTCCACAGATAATGGATGATGCAATGGTAATAGAGTGGGTTGTGCCACAGAAAATTGCTGTTCTTAGCAAGATTTAGTAAATGTTCTTGAATGAATATTTCTGTATTGGTTGTATGCCTTTAGTACAGATTCTGGTGACTTAGTTTTTAGAATAATTTATATAAGTTAAAATCCTTATTTTCCTGGAAAGAGGATTTGTTACACTCCTTACTCCACCATTCCGGATGTCCTACCTCTTTTAGATGATTTCTTTTAAGGAAATCAGCTTATATGTACCTCCTGGGACATTACTAGTAGAAATGATGTAACCCTAGAAATACTTACTTTTCAAGGTTGGGAAACAAGAATGACATTTCCTCATTATACTGCACCAGATATGGTTCTAAATAACTGACATTCAAGCTTTCATATTTACTCCTTGAAATAAAGTTTACGTCACTATACCATTGCCTTTTTTAGTAGTCACTGAAGGTGGCTTCAACAACTCAGAACAGTTAACAGTCATTGTTTAAATTCTAAGCTAAGCATTGTAGCTACAAAGACTTCTATTAATATGAGAAAAAATTTCACTTACAGCCCTGGCAGCCATACCAGACATTGCTAACAGTTCCAACTTGGGAGCTTACCTCCCTGCATCAGAATCTGGGAGAAGTTACTTGACATTCTGAACCTATTTCCTTATTTGGCATCTACCCACCTTTCTATCCTCAAGTATTATCATGCTTCCCCCTGGTACCTAAGTTCCTATTACAGGTGAACAGTTTACAGATCTTTTAATGAGTATATTGTTTCATATTATATTTAATTTTTATATACCTCTTTGTTCTGGCTTTATTAAGTTGTCTTTCCTCTTTGTTAGAATTTGAAGATACCCTTCAGCATCCAAATTAAGCATCAACTCTTCAACCTAGTAATCATGATAACTTTCTTTCATTTTTCTCACCATAATACCTTATATAGATCTCTTGTTACAAATAATAATTTAAGATTCCATTTCCTTGCCACATAGGAATTTCATTAAAAATAGGAACTTTCCTCTTCCTAACTGAACGCCTATTGCATGGAAGTATTGAACACATTTGTTGCATTGGATAGAACTGAACCAAGAGTTGCAAAATCACATTCAGTAGCAAAGGTCAAATGAAGTTTTTCTTCTTCATAATGAATGTGTGTGTGTGTGTGTGTGTGTGTGTGTGTGTGTGTGTGTATGCATTCTCTGCTTAGAAAACACAGGTCTAGGTTGGCAAGTCAGAATGATTGTGTCTTTTCTAGGTTATTGGATTAGGATGGAAAAGAACACATAGTCTTCAGCAAGGGCCCTTTTTTTTATCGTTAAATCAAATCCTCTGCTTCTAGGCCTGAATATATGCTGGTCCTCTACCTTAAAAGATTACTGTGCTCTGTCCCAGCATGGCTTCATCTCTTGTTCCTGCCTCCATGATGTCATGTTTTAGCAACACCAAATTCACTCACACAAGTTCTTCATACTTTCTTGAATCTCTGTATAGGCTGTTACCTCTATCATGACAACTTCCATCTCTGTTCTCAGCTTACCCACATGGCAAACTGTACTTTGTTATTTAGAGCTCAGTTTAATCTGTTTAATCTGTGATGCAATTCCTCACTTACTTACACAAGCCAGCTTAGAAATTTTTTCCCTTTTGCTTCCACTGAAATGTGTAGAAATGACATGACGATGCTGTAATTGTTGTGCATTTATATAAGTTATTTGAGGCCATAGAATGGATATTTCATTTTTGAATTCTAAGACCATAGCATGGTTCCTGAGATATGTTGGGAGCTCAATAATTATTTGTTAAATTAATGAATTGTAAATTCATTGTCAGCTTAAGATTTTCTTACCCTTGCCTTTCCTACAAAATAAATATTAATCTAATCATAAACAATTACCTCTTCCTTTCAGGTGAATGTTAAATGTTTGATAGTATAAAAAAATGTAAAAAAGAAAATCTGAAAACAATTATTTTAAAATAAAATAATAGCATTTAGAAGAACATTCCAGATTTGCCTATTGAAGATTACAATTACATTAAGAAGCTTAAATTATAGAATTTCTATAAAGAAGGGGTTGGGAAGGGTTTTTATTTGCTTAGTGGTTCCTACACTGGCATATGAAAAGTCAAATGCTGTAATATTAAGGAACGCTTTTATTAGCACATGTTAACAACTATTTTACAAATACTCACTGAATGGAAAGTACTGGCATTATTAGCAGTAAGTCAACTTTAATACTAACTGATGGAAGTGAGATGGGGAAAGATGTGGTTAGGTTATTGTCTTGAAATAAATTTAAAAAGAATTTTCCTTAAGTTTGCATAAAATTAAAAAGTAAAATTTTGGCCGGGCGCGGTGGCTCAAG
>NW_016807690.1:2740123-2750087 GCF_001698545.2 Rhinopithecus bieti
AAAAAAAAAAAAAGTAAAATTTTATTTCAAAATCCATATTCTTTAATATAGTATTTAATTTGAGCAGTCTAATGCAGTAGCAGAATAGTATATCACATTAAATATAGATTTACTATATTTTATGTAGCCATTCTTCTATGGCTGGATACTTAGACATTTTTTTCTTTGTCTATAAAGCTTTTTTATGCTCTATTATTTTTAATACTCTGGATACATTTTTTGTTAGAAGTTGTATTTGAGAGGTGATATGGAGGAATATTTTAAAATAATGAGACATTATCAAGACATTACATATCTGATAAGAGTGTAGTATTCAAAACACACAGACTTAGTTCAGAGATATTCCAGGTTTGGTTCCAGACCACCACAATAAAGTGAGTATCACAATAAAGCAAATTATAAATGTTTTGGTTTCCTAGTTCACACAACAGTTCTGTTTATACTATATTGTAATCTATTAAGTACGAACTAGCATTATGTCTAAGCAAACAATGTATATATCTTAATTTAAAACCACTTCATTGCTAAAAAATGTGAAAAATCACTTGAGTCTTCAGGGAGTCATAATCTTTTTTCTGGTGGAAGGCCTTGCCTCAATGTTGATGGCTGCTGACTGATTAGGGTGGCAGTTGCTGAGGGTCAGGGTGGCTGTGGCAATTTCTAAAATAGGACAACAATGAAGTTTGTTGCGTCAATTCACTCTTTCTTTCATGAAAGACTTCTCTGTAGAATGTGATGCTGTTTGGTCATATTTACCCACAGTAGAACTTCTTTCAAAATTTGAGTGAATTCTCTCATACCCTGCCATTGCTTTATCAATTAAGTTTATGTAATATTTTAAATATTTTGTTGTTATTTCAACAATGTTCACAGCATCCTCATCAAGAGTATATCCCATTTCAATGAGCCACTCTGTTCAGTCATAAGAAGCAATTCCTCATTCATTCAAGTTTTATTGTGAGATTGCAGCACAAATCATTGGGCTCCATTTCTAAACCCAGTTATTTTGCTATTTATTTCTACCACATCTGCAGTTACTTACTTCAATGAAGTCTTGAACCCCTCAAAGTCATTTATAAACATTGCAATAAACTTCTGTACTCCTATTGATATTAATATTTTTACCTCCTCTCATGAATCATGAAAGTTCTTACTGGTGTTGAAATGATAAATCTTTTTCAGAAGGTTTTCAATGTACTTTGCCCAGAGCAGTCAGAGGAATCACCATAACAGCTGTAGCCTTATGAAATGTATTTCTTAAATTAAAAAAAAAAAAAAAAACTGAGTCAAAATTACTCCTTGATTCATGGGCTGCAGAATGAATGCTGTGTTAGCAGGCATAAAAACAATTTTAACCTTCTTATACACTTCCATAAGAGCTCTTGGGTGACCATATTAAAATAATGAGCAATAATATTTTGAAAGAAATATTTTTTTTCCTGCACAATAGATCTCAACAGTGGGCTTAAAATATTCATGAAACCATCCTATAAACAGATGGGCTATCAGCCAGGCTTTGTTCCATTTATAGAACACAGGCAGAGTAGATTTAACATAATTCTCAAGGGCCTCAGAATTTTCAGAATGGCAAATGATCAATACTTTTAATGTAAAATGATCAGCTCCTAACAAAAAGTCAGCCTGTCCTTTGAAGCTTTGAAGCCAGTCCTTGACTTCTCCTCTCTAGCTATGAGAAGTCCTAGATATTATCTTCTTCCAAAAGAAAACTATTTGGTCTACATTTAAAATCAGTTGTTTAGTGTAGATATTATCTTAACAACATACCACTTCACAATCTCCAGGAAGGCTATGGTTTTCAAAGTTGTTGGATATTAAGCAGGGCTTGTCTTGGTAAATTTAGTGCATGAAATAAGTTCACATGTAATGAGTACCCAGATGCCTTTGATCAGAAAACCATAAATTATCCTCTGGAGCAAGGATTGTTATGCACCATAAAAATATAAACATATATATATATATATATATATATATATATATATATGTGCGCACCTGAAATATATGTGATATATTTGCTTGCATAGAAAGAACATGGACTTCATAGTTAGCCTTGAAAGCAATTGATGGTTCCACCATGATAGATTTGGGACAAGTCAGTTAACCTCGCTGATCTGTTTCTTCCCTCTAAGAAATAAAAATAATAATGCTTGCACGGCAGTGGCACTATCAGGGTTGTATCTAATACTCTATGTGAAGTGCCTAGCAAAGTGTCTGACATCATCACTGCTAAGTAAGTGTTAATTTTATTATATCGTATTTTCATTATTATGGTCTATTCACTGGTCCCTTGAGAGCTGATGGCTGCAGTTTTGGCATGGGAGCTGAGTCTCAGCTAAGACAGCAGTGAGATCCAGCATAGAAGCTGCGAGGCTCAAGTATCGGGCCTGCCCTTAGTCCATCCATATCTCAACTCTCAGAAACCTGGTAACCATGGCTCACCCATCCCAGAAAGGAGTCTAGAGGATCTCCCTTTGAGTAAACTGAATATACCAACACACACTCAGTCACACTTTGGTAAGTTTATATATGTACCACATGATTTTTGAGAGTTTACTTTCACATACTATACCAATACAGTTTAAACAATCACTTGTTTTCTCTACTAGCACTGAGTAAGGTTACTTTGAATTTCTGTTTTTAATGCTATCAGGTATTAACTTCTTATTCAAATGCCCTTTTTTTTTAAAATGAAGGTACCAAGGTAACAGATACTGTATATGTTTGAGATCAAATATCACTGAGCTCAACTATTGATAAACACTGGTGCAGATTCAACTATCCAACATATGTTGATGCTTGCTTTGTTAAGATCCTTCTGAAACCAGATTGTAGCAGTCTTAGAAAACAGATTGTGCTACATGATGCATAAAAGTTCTTATTACATGGAGGGATGGGTCATTTTAATCCAGCATGAGGTATATATTAGCAGTTTTCTCATTTTATAGTAATGAAAAGAGACAATGAATGTATAGATATGTGATAATTATTCTTACATGTTTTAAGTTAAGATTGCAGGATTTTTTGGAAGGAGGGCTTGTTTTGAATTGCAGTATTTAAGATAGGTTAAATTTTAATGTGCAAAATAACATGAGATGAAATATTTACGTCACTTTCCATGAAAACATGGAATTCATCTATGTCAGGCAGTTGCTGAACTCTGAGAATAGAAGGAGGGCAAAATTGTCACATTATTTGAATGTACCTGAGGCATTTTAACTCTGGAAAAATTGTTGTGAAGAAGAAATCTCTGATTATATGGCTGTCAGATGGAGACCAATCACGGTCCACTTGGGCCCACCTTGTGGTCACTGTTAGCTTTTTATGTTTGCCATCCAAAAGCACCATGGTAAGCACTGAGTCTCATACTACGGGACAGTGGGGACAGGCATAATCTTATACATCAAAACACATGAGTGTGAATCCCAGTTTCATCACAAATTTAAGGCTTTTGCCACACGCTGAACTTCAGCTTTCTTAACTTTCAGTTGGGGATAATGTCACGTTGCTCTGCAATAACTATAAGAACTAAATGAGACTGCATACTTAACAGCTATAGTAATGACCAGTACACATGAGCATTCATGTAACATATCATTATATTAGTTCCCTGTCCACTGGAGGAATAATAAAGATAGGTTTGAACCCTGAGGAAACTTTTAAAGATATATAAGTAAGTGTAACTTCTATCTCAAATGGGTTTGAATGGTGACAATCAAATTCTCTCTACAAAAGAAAAGCATTAGGCCAGAAGGCAAAGCTTTTATAATGAAATAACCCACTGACAGTTACATTATAAGTGAGATAAGTACTGCAGAAGAAGGGATTGGGTCTGGAATGTGGTAGGAAGAAGGGCATCTTGAGATAGAGTGGTACCCTAAGACCCCTGTTTCACAAACAGGGAAACTGAGATTCAGAGTCACCAAGTCATGTCTCTAAGGTCACAAGGAAATACATGTTCCACTCAGGACTGGAGCTCAGGATAGCTGGTGGTGTAATCGGTGCTCTTTCCAATGGGTCTCTTATTATTTCTGGCCTTCTATTTTCTTGTCCATAAAGTGAATGAATTGATCTTTTAATCCGAATACATATTTATTTTTGGACTCTGAGACTTGGGATGGTCACTATCTGGGCCAACGCAGATTTACTGGATAAGGAAGTGGTTTGTAGTTGGAAAGCTAAATTTAAACCCTGGCTTTTTCTGTCTTTTGGGTTTGGGAAACTTACTTGGCTTTTTTTAAAGTTCAATGATCTCACTTAAAAAATAAAAATAGGAAATATAGCAGTTAATACTCAGGGTTTGGGGGCAAGTACCTCTATAAAATATGTAATACTGTGCCAGGCATATAGTAAAGCACTGAAAAGTAGTACCTGTAATTTTTTTTCGTTGACGTGTTTCAATATTCTTATTGATCCTTATATCTTTTAATGGAGGTGGGGGACCATGTCTTTAATTGCTTAGAAAAGTACTAAGTGAAGCTTTTACTTCAGGTCAATAAAATCAAGCTCTGGGCTGGTGTAGTCACTTCACACTTAACTGAATTTTCTCTGTTCCAGAGAGCCTTTAAGTGTGGTTCTGGGGACTGAAATGGCAATGACCAAACATAATGGGAGGGTAGCCTTTCACCATTCCAATCTTCATATATATATATTATATATATATGAATCTTCATATATATCCAATCTTCATATATATAGACTCATATATATATTCATTATATGAATCTTCATATATATGAATCTATACATATATATGTATATATAGAGAAAGAGAAGGTAGGGACCTGGTGGCCGAGGAGCTTCCAGCACAACCTTCTTGTCTCACCATCCTCAAAAGTCCTTGACACAGACACCCAGGAGCATTAAAAATAAATGGAAAAGGTTGCCCATGCCTGTCTAAAGTAACTAAGTACAAGCACTTTTGAGGATTTCTGTGAGCCACTGAAATGGGTTTTAGAGGGCTACATTTGTATTTGTCTTTATATTGTATTGCATTTTCATCTGACCGCAGCCCCTATAGATGCTGCTTCATGCTCCAAGTAGTTCAGCTAGTGAATTTGAAGAAGGCTTTTGAGATGGGCATCTTTTAACACTCAATCACTTTTTTTTTTTCACACCCTTTTTCTCTGACCTCTCAAGGAATCATTTTCTTTTGCACTTGGAGGAGCTTTTGTTAAGTGGCCTGGAAGTGAGATTGCTGTGCATCCGTCATGGCAAAATTAATCCAGGAGTGAAAATGCCAAAAAGGAACCAGTTGTTTCTATTCTGAACACCTCCTTCAGTGGTCTGAATGAGAAAGCAAAGTACTTCCTGCAGGCTTTCCTGTAGTTCCTTTGAGAGTTATCAATGACTCCTTCTTCCAATCAAGGCCATCATCAAAACTGAAGGGCGGCAAGTCCTTAACAAGCAGGAGACTGAATCTTACAAAAAAAAAAAAAAAAAAAAAAAATGGTAGCTGATCTCATCAGTTTCCAGAGAAACTGCAATTGAATTCTTTAGAAATTATACAAGGGAATCAATGATGCAGAAGAAAAATAATTCATAAAGTGTCGAAAATGCACACACTCACAAAGCTTGCATTAGGGATAAAAGCATTAACTTTGGGATCAGGTAATGGGGCCTCAAAGACTACTTCTCTATTATACATTCATGATGCTTGGGCCACTCAGTCTCTGAGCTTCAGTTTCCTCACATATAAATGGGAATAATAGTAACATGTTATGTATAAAGCTCACAAGAGTAATGATAAGTGGGGAATGTTTAGCATTAAGGGCAACAGATTAAAGACAACAATAGAAAATAGAAGAAAACTTATTTTAGTTGGACTTGTACTGTAACAAATTTTGACCTTGATGTAAAGCCTCCTCTGTGTCCCCATCTCTCCTCTCTTTGTATACTTTAGCATTGCACTTCCACTGCACTGAGAGCAATACTTGCCTTGCTTACCTCCTTGCAATGGACTATAAGGTCTTTGAGGACAATGACCATGACTACCAAAGTCTTTTTCAGCTTTCCCTTAATGGTATCTGCATAGGGCCTGACATTGAGCAGCACTTAACAAAAACTAATTTGATGGATTCATTAATACCCATCCACTTTATGAATGGATATATCCTGTTTTGTGAACATAACAGAATATTTGAACTGCAAGGGCTCATCTATTTGATGCTTCTTGTACACATGTAATTTCTACGACACAGGAAGACTAATTATTTGGTCACATAGTAACTTGGAGGTGGGCCCAGAATTACAATGTCTATCTTCAGTATCCTGAACATGGTGCTTTTTCTGCTGCATCACACTGCCTCCCTTCATTATGCTTCTTTTTATTTAGATGTCAGAAAATAAGAAATTAGGGTCTGTGTGGTTTCTTATAAAGAGCTGTTATGACTGATCTTTCTGTGTTTACATTTTTAGCATAAATCTTTACAAAACAACTGCAATCTTTGCAGACAACTTTAACTAGGTGAAGTGTATTCTGGGAATGCTTGAATTCATTGTGAGAGTATTTTCTGACAAAGCACATGGACCAAAGATCTGACAAAATGCTAATCAAAGACAAGGAGATGCTGGTACCTTCTAATGAAATCTATAAATGCATAGAGAAAAGTACAGTGTTATAGTTAGGACTTGGATGGATTCTTTCATGTGAATGCATATCAGAAGTTGCTATTGGTTAGTAAAAAACAATTGCATAGCTGATCTTAAAATATGTATGCAATTAAAAATGTATGAACCCCTATTTTCATAGTACTGAATATAAATCATAAACTTAGATACCACTGATTCAGGATTTGTGATATGACAGAGAAAAGCTGATGTTTATGTATAAATTATCCTAGACAAAGAGCTGTTAGCAGGTTTGTTTAATATTGTTACAGCAGTGATTAAATTGCTTAGGTTAAGTTTTGATCTGTCCACTTAGTTAAAATGTCAGTTTTGAAGAAAGAGCTACTTATGTAGTTACTAAGGTCTGTCCCTTAGTAACTGTATCTTGTGATAACCTTGTGGGTTTAATTGAGTATTAACATACTCCTCTGTAAAATGGGAATGATACTAGTGACTTTGCATGCCTGAGAGGATGGTTGTGAAACACGAATTGGGTAATGTAAGTGCATTGTCAATGAAAAGATACCTATTCACATCACAGGATCAGTTCTAATTATCAGCAATAATAATGAGATAATGATTACAAATGATTATCTCTCACTAAGCATCTAGCCCCGCCATATGTTTTTGCTTGTTTTATGCTCTTGATATACATGAAAATATCAAATCTAAATTATGTATAATTGTCAACATAATGCTTAACTCAGAGTTGTCTGATTTATACTAGCCTATTTTCTCATGAGTAGTGAGGTTTCCCCATATTCAGAATATGCCCCAGGATGGCCTGTGCTCATGGTATTTGCTGCCTTTCCCCAGTGTCTTTGTCCCTGCACAAGGATTATACAACCGTGTTCTCATAGATGTAAAAGTGGCCACGTGATTTGCTTCAACCAGTAAAATGTGGATGAAAGTAACTTATTGTCGTTTCAAGAGTAGAAGCTCAGAGTTTTCCATGTCTCTTTTTCATTCTCTGCCTCTGAACTACTAGTGCCCCCAACAGAGGCTGGTTTGTCAGTTTTGGTCTCAGAGAAAGGATAGACAGAGCTTACACGCTCCCAAATGAGCTTGATATAAAGCATAAATGATTTAAAAATATTAAGTCATTCAGATCCTGGGGTTGTTATCAAAGCATAATTCAGCCTAAGGTGACTGAAACAGTTTTATAAGATACAGAACTATTTATGCTACCTCCTCCTTAAAATACTCTGTTATCTATGGTATAATATCCAAATTCCACAGCACGGCACTTAAAAATTCTCATGCCCTGATTCCTGCCAAGGCTTCCCCAGCCTCACTGCCTGTGACTGCTCTCTCTCACACTACACCGTCCAGCAGTTTCAGACTGCGGCTAGTACTCAGAAAGCTTCATGCTGAAACATGCTTCCATGTATGCACCTTGCTTTAAGTAATCTTAGAAGATCCCTGAAAGGAGTTTTCCTAAAAAACCCCGGCTCAAATCATTCTTTTTCAGGAAGTTGATGCTGTACCTCTTGATCTTGATAGAGATCAACAGCCCATTTTCTATATTCTTACTGCCTCTGTGTTTTCTTCTATAAATATACTTAGCACAAAATTGCAAAAGTGTAATGATTTAACTTCTTGAGAGCAGACTTAAGATCACATTTCTTTCTCTGTTCCTGACAATGCCTAATACAATGTGGACAGTCAAGAAATATTGATTTACACTTCCTTCATTTATCTTAAGGTGAGATAAAAAAAAACACAAATTATATGTTTGAAATTAACGGATCCTACTTCATGGCCTGAGGATGTTCCCATGTCTTTCTACGTCTGAGTTTCTGTCTCAGTAACAGCAATTTCTTATATCAGAAAGCCATTTGAAATCATCAAACGAAGCATTAAAAGTAGAAGCTATTAATCACCTTCCACATGATTTACAACCATATTTTATTAGCTCTCCTTAAGTCCCACTGGGCAAGTATTAATAGGAGTTTATTGACAGAAATCTTTTAAAACAGAGTTTTCTCATTTGAAAATAAAATTAATGTGTCAGAATGTAGTTGAAATGTTCTGACCTTTTCTATTTAATCTATGTTAGTTCAGTGACATCCTCTCACCCTTATAATTCCCTCCTGAACCCTGTGCTCATGTGAACAACTCTCCAGAGTTGAATTAGTCATATATTTGGGGAGAAAAATAAGAATTTTCCAAGTCATGGTCTTGTAGGGACCTTGAAGCCAAGGATTACTTTTCAGCCTTCATTGAGAATCCCTCCTTAACGTGTAAATGCCAGCACTGCACATTCCTAAAACATTTCTGTCAAACACAGGCACTATGAGGCCCACTTTTTAAATGAAAATTATGAGGCCCAGTTGCTCTTTCTTGGTACCCAACATGGCAAGCCAGGTGTACAACAGGACAAGTTCGGTGACAGACACAAGGGATTAACAGAGTGGCACTGGACTTAAAGCTCTGCCCTCAGAAACATCCAGACCAATAGGAAGAGTGCCTCAAAGAGTGAGAAAACAATTATTCTGCCCAGTGTTATAACAAACTGTACAAATCAAGTGGTGGGAGACAGAGCACAGAGAGCAAACTATTGTGGCTGCCATTAGGGTAGAGAAAGGGAGAGAAGTGGATGAGGGAAAGGGAAAGTCATGTGATATCGAACTGGACTTTGATGGATTAATAGTACCATGGGGATGTGACAGAAGATACCACATGTGCAAAGGCATGAGAATATATAAAGGACAGTATGTTTGTGAACAATGCATGGTTTATCTCTAAATCAAACAGAAGGAGGGTATAATAATGTAGATGAGCATTCAAGAACATAGTCTCTCACCCACGCTTGCTGCTGTGGAATCCTGCCTATACAACCCTTCGACTAAAAGCACTGTCACAATGGATGGATTGTAGATTTCAGCAGGATTTGTAAACTTGAGAAAAAGACAGGCTCAATCTTAAGAGAGAAGAGAAATATTCCAAAATTCTATAAAAGCAGGCCCCATCTTTCTCTCCAAATTAGTTACCACTGTAATCAAAATTGTTTTGCTTAAAAGACATAGACCAGCACAACACACACACACACACACACACACACACACACACAGACTACTACAATGTTTCTAATTAAATAATGGTTAATCAAATAATAGCACTCTCACAAGATGGGATATTATGTGACAATTTTAATGACATAGACATATTTACAATATAATATTTAAAACATATAGAAATACAACTGTAAACAGTGGGATTCCATCCTATAAAAAAGCAGGCATAAACATGAGTTGTTTTAAAAATTATGAGGAAGCATACTAAAATTGCACAATAGATCTTTCTGGGTAGGACGTCTCTGAGTGATTTTTTTTTTTTT
>NW_016807690.1:2750509-2753067 GCF_001698545.2 Rhinopithecus bieti
TTTTTTTGAGATGGAGTCTTGCTCTGTTGCCCAAGCTGGAGTGCAGTGGACCAATCTCAGCTCACTGCAACCTCTGCCTCCTGGGTTTAAGTGTTTCTCCTACCTCAGCCTCCTGAGTAACTGGGACTAGAGGCACATGCCACCATGCCCAGCTAATTTTTATATTTTTAGTAGAGACGGGTTTCACCATGTTGACCAGGATAGTCTGTCTCTTGACCTCGTGATCCACCCGCATTGGCCTCCCAAAGTGCTGGGATTACAGGAATGAGTCACCACGCCCAGCCTTGAGTGATTTTTTAAATACATTTTTTCATAGGCTCTGTGTTCACCTTCTTTTTTTCTGAAATAAGCATGTATGTTTATAATCACACACATAGAAAATGCACATTGCTAAAAATGAACTATAAAATACAGAGGTGAGTGTCATAGTTTGACCTTGATAAGATTCATTTTTCTTACAGTAGGCAAGGCAGTCCACTCACCAGATTTAAACATTCTCATTGGAAATAATTGAATCTTATTATCAAGAGTGCTTCACGAAATGCTTATGATTTACCCTGATCAACCGTTCAAATGTGTTTCTACTTCAAGAATTGCCTTAACGCCTTACGCAATGCAGGACTTGGTTGACCTTTTATAGGATTAAAGAACCATATAATTCACGTTTTTCATATACAGAGTTAAAACTTCATGAAAACGTGAAGTGAAATGCCAAGACTTAATTTGCAGAATCCTTTCCTACTTCTCATCATGAACTTTCCTGCTCTCTTCCTCTCAGGCACATTGCTTCTGACCAGAACATGATTTGCTCAGTGCATCCAGGTAGCTCATTCAGAAGGCAAGCACAGCAAGAATTTTAGAAGTGTGAAGCCAAAGGAAAATGGGTCAGGTTTGAGTTCCTGGGTGTGACAAGCTCCTCGGCTCTCTGACTCTGGAGTCAGACAAACCTAAACTCAAATCTCAGCTCTGTACTTACTAGCACCATAAGTGTAAACAAACTATTAAATTTCTAAGCCTCCGTTACCTTACATTTAAAATGGAAATAATAGGCCAGGCACGGTGGCTCATGCCTGTAATCCCAGCACTTTGGGAGGCCAGGCAGGTGGATCACGACGTCAGGAGATGGAGACCATCCTGGTTAACAGGGTGAAACCCCTGTCTCTACTAAAAATACAAAAAAAATTAGCTGGGCGTGGTGGCGGGTACCTGTAGTACCAGCTAATGGGGAGGCTGAAGCAGGAGAATGGCGTGAACCCAAGAGGTGGAGCTTGCAGTGAGCCCAGATTGCACCACTGCACTCCAGCCAGGGCGACAGAGCAAGACTCTGTCTCAAAAATAAATACATACATAAATAAAATTTAAAAATATAAAGGAAATAATAATGATTGTACATCGTAGGGTCATTCAGAAGCCTGATTAAGACTGTGCCCATCAATCATCTTGGAATATTTTTAAGGGCATAGTAAATATTTGTTGACTTATTAAACACTCTTCCTGTGTAGTCCATGTTTATGCCTCCATCTTTGGGTCATGCCATTCTCCCCGCTGCCCCTGTCCTTTTTCCCACCTCCTGTTCCCTCAGTCTAAGCCATGTGGAAATACTGGCCACTTCTTCAACATCCTACTATTTACTGCTTACAGTCAAAGCTATTGGTATTTTCCAAAATCCTGTCTCCTCATCTTCCACAATAATAGAATTTTCATTGTACAAATGGCCTCCAGGAGCATACACCACAAATCCCAGCCTTCTTTGTTGCTAAATGCCCCTAGGTTTTGGGAGATGTGATATAAAAGAGAGCTTAGTGGGATGACTTCCCAAAGTGGTTTTTAAGAGAGAGCTAGGGTACATATTTCAACCCATCCCTTTTCCCTCCTTTTCTTTAAACTGCTGCCTAAATACAGATAACAATTTGCACCAAGGAAATGAGGGTCACACCCAAAGATAGTAGAGAGATGAGTTGGAAAAAGGCCTGACGACTGTACCAGCTTGAACTTTGTGTGAGACAGAAATGAATGTCTCTCCTGTGTAAACCACTATTACTTGCTATTTTTCTGCTAGTTACAGCTAAGCCTAGTCCTGCTTGACAGAGTGCCAAGCTCTTTACCCATGCGGATATTTCTGCCTAGAATGCTATTCCTTGGATCCATATTTCACAGAAGATTTCTAGCATTTTCTATGAGGATGCAGTTCAAGTATTGCCTCCTATGGATTCCTTCCTGGGTTCCATAGGCCAGGCAAGACTCGGCAGGTACATCATCTCTGTGATGGTAATTATCACCTTGCATTTTAACGATTACTTTTCTTGTTTGTCTCCCTCCCTATGCTGTGAGATCCTTAGGGCTAGGTGTTGTGCCTCATTTATTTCATGATTACACATGCCCTTAGAGAGGCTGGTCCGTGGTAGGCATGCAGTAAACCTCTGAATTAATGAAGTGGTTAAATAAACGACTGGCAAAAAAAAAAAAAAAAAAGTAAAAGAATAAATTACT
The DNA here is from genome assembly GCF_001698545.2 of Rhinopithecus bieti. Lineage (NCBI taxonomy): Eukaryota > Metazoa > Chordata > Mammalia > Primates > Cercopithecidae > Rhinopithecus > Rhinopithecus bieti. The sequence goes on from NW_016807690.1 coordinate 2,753,000, forward strand.
GAGAATTTCTGTATCACTATTCAGCTACAGTACTCATATCACTCTTTTTTTTTTTTTTTTTTTTTTTT
>NW_016807690.1:2754842-2767642 GCF_001698545.2 Rhinopithecus bieti
TTTTTTTTTTTTTTTTTTTTTTTTTTTATCCACCCATCCCCTCCCGCAGCAATAGAAAGGAGTTGTTTCTGCACTGAGTAACAGTTGCCTTCAGAGTTCCTTAGTCACATCAGAATGCCCTCCTCCAAGCTTTGCTGTAAATTCCTATTGATTTTTCTAACCAGAAATCTCAGCTCCACTGATGTGCCTGCAAAGGAAGGTAAGAGGAACAGCGTGAAATCTATCCCCCACCTAAATCTTCATTACCTTCTGCTGTTCTTGTTCCAAGATGATTCAATTACATATTATGTTCTCAGGGTTTTTTTTTTTTTTTAACTTTAGGGTTGCTTATGAAAAATTAAACTAGTTACATGAAAGAGATTATATTGCTGTTCTTCTACATCTCACAAAAAATGAATAATCAGAAACCAGAATAGACCAATACAAGTTATTTTTATTTAAACTTCAGATTAGTTTATTGGTGGGGCTTATGTACCTGTACATTGCTAAAACAAGTTTTCCTAAAATATCAATAAAAAAATGTAATTAGATCTTCTTTTGAGGTCTTATTTCCTCCAATCTACAGATATAAATTGTTTTCTAAAGACTCTCTTTACATTACCAAATAATCCATATTGCTTAAATTTTTGCATGTGGTAAAGACAACCCTGTCTGTATTACTACATTCAGGCATGTTGAAATTCAGATTCAATTGGCTTCCATTGTGGTGGCTTCAGTCAACTGAAAAAGGATTTTAATCTCAAATATATGCTTTCAATGGTTCAAAGGATTTTAGAATTTAACTCTACTTTTTCAGTTGGCTCTTTAAGTGATATGGGGATGGGTGAGGAGAACACAGGCTCATCTTGATTATAACATAATTCAAAATGAACTATTTGTAGCCATGATTCTCAAAGCCCCTAAACAGTGCAAACTGGTTAGCATTAACTTTTTATAGACTAGGGGCTGTCTATTTATACAGTGTTTGTATTTTGAGTCTTAAAGTTATTAAGTTCAATTTAATACATTTTTTGAGCACCTACTTGATGTCAGTGCTTGCCAGGTAGTGAGGGAACTCTCTGAGATAAACACAGTACAGTTTAGTTAGATACAACACAGTCTGGCCAATTATAAGGGGAAAGGCAAAGTTCAATGAGCAACATGGAAGGAGCACCTAACTCAGTGGTGGCTGATTAAAGATACCCTTTCCAGAAGACCTACTATTTTCCTTGAAATTGTGAAGACACAATGCACATGCAAAGCAGTAAAGAGGAAGAGTGCTCCAGACAGAAGAGGAGTTGAGGGGAAAGAGATGAGGCTGGAAATATAGGAACCTTCTAAGTTATTTAGCATCAATTCCATTTTGTGGCTTTGTACCTGGATCAGTTTAGTCTGCAGGTCTCCTGCTACGTAGTAAGTAGGCATGTAGACTCTAGAGTCAGGCCACTTGGGTTGGAAACCCAGCTCTACTACTTCAATGATTCATTTATCTGTTCATTAATCAGCAATCATGTATTGATTGTCCACTATGTTCCAGGGATTGTTCAAACACAAGATACAACAGTGAACAAAACTGATGAAACCTTTGTCATCACGTAGCTTATAATCTAGTAGGAGGAAGTAAACAACATGAATAACCACAATATTTGGTACTTCAGAGCAGGATGTAACTGGGAGTATAGTGGGAGAGAGCTCTCGTGTTACGATTTTAAGTAGAGTGGTTAGGATAGTCATCAATGAGAAGGTGACATTTGAGCAAAGACTAGAAAGAGGTGATAGAATTCATTGTGCAAAGGTGTTTTTTTCTTTCTTTCTTTCTATTTTGAGACAAAGTCTTGCTCTGTCTCCCATGCTGGAGTGCAGTGGCCTGACCTCAGCTCACTGCAACCTCCGCCTCCCGGGTTCAAACAATTCTCCTGCTTCAGCCTCCCGAGTAGCTGGGACTACAGGCGTCCGCCACCATGCCCGGCTAATTTTTATGCTTTTAGCAGAGACAGGGTTTCACCATATTGGCCAGGCTGGTCTCGAACTCCTGACCTTGTGATCCGCCCACCTTGGCCTCCCAAAGTGCTGGAATTACAGGTGTGAGCCACCACACCCAGCCTGATTGTGCAAAGATCTTAAGGTGAAATTGTGACCAGCTCTATAACCTTGGGCAAGTTGACATGTCTCTGATTCAGTTTCCTCTGTTAAATGTAAACAGTAATAATAGTAATAATAATACTGTCATAGGGTTGCTGTGATAATTAAATGAGTTAGTGTATGTATCTATTCCTAGAACAGTGTCTGACACAGAGTAAGCATTTATCTAAGAACTTGCTACTATAACTGTTATTTTCATGCTATTTTTAAACTGGGTTTCTGGTGCTGCTTCTTTCCTTGTAAAAAGTCTGCACAGTTGCCCCTGTTTCCTTTCTTTGCCTCATTGTTAGAGAGCTGCTTCAACAGCAAGACTTATCACTCAGTGTCCAGTGTATGTCCCTAATCTGTTATCTTCACACAGTCTCCACTGCCATTGGCCTAATCTAAGGTGTTCTGTACCTCACAGTTTGTCTCCTTGCCTTCTTTCTTGTTCTACTACAGACAGCTCTTCATGCAGTGTTATCTTTTAAATGCGAAGCAAATCATGTTTCTTTCCTGCTTAAAACATTCAAGCTTCCCCTTGCATTAAAGATAAAATTCAAACTTATTCTTTCATTCTGCAAAGCCCTATGTGGTCTGGTCCCTACCTCCCTCTGCTCTAGCCAAACTGACCTTGTCCTGGTTACTTGAAAGGGCTGAGCTTGTTCCTTCCCTGGGGCATTTCCTCTTGCTGTTCCCTCAAACTAGAATGGTCTCACTCACATTTGCATAGCTGGGGCTTCCCTGCTATTCAAGCATTAGCTTAAAAGTCATCTCTTCAGAGAGTCTTTCAGTGACCACTCAATCTAGAGGCAATCTCCAGTCACTCTCCATTACATTAGCCTGAATTGTTTTCTTCGTGGGGTTCTCCTTCTATTTGTTTATCTGGTTCTTCACCTCTAGAGTGCAAGAACATGAATTTTCTCCGACTTGCTCATCATCATTTTCCTAGGACCCAGCACTGTAACTGGCCCTGTTGAATGAATGAATGAATGAATGAATGAATGAACAAATTAAAAGCATTGTCTTGGCTGAAGACTCAGAGATGGGTAAGACACTGAGGCTTCTCTCAGATCAGATTATGCATACAAACTGATGCTGGGAATCATAGAGACAAGGAGGGCACCCTCATCTATCAGGGATTTAAGTTTCACAGTCACAACAGATGGCTTTGGGTTCTGCTATTCCTTACCAATGCATATATTTAAAAATATATTTCGTTTCCTGAATGTGTTCTGTTGATTCTACCTCACTATCTTTGTACATGTTTGGAATACATTTTCCTACTTTGTCCACCTGGAAAATTCCAAGTATTACTAAAGAACTAACTTAAATATCACCTGCTATAAAATTATTTTTCTGAACCACCTGCTTTATGGAACCACTGGAATTCCTGCAAACCTCAACTTCAGTGTTTCTCATGCCATGCTACAATTATTTATCTACAGACATTTCTTTCTGTTCCAACCTATGAATGCTCTTAGAGTAAGGAACATATGTTAAAAATCTTTGTATACATAATGCTTCATGTCATAGGTGCTCAGTGCTTGGTTAATGGGTTAATGAAAGGACAGATTTTTTGCTATTCGTCTTATGTACTACAATAGCATTAAAACAAGTGTGCTGATATGATCGAGTCTAGACCCAGAACCTGGGGTCTGAACAGGTACGCTGTTTTTAAAACAAAAGACTACATATCTTTGTAATTGGAGTAGACTGGCGCTGAATAAAACTATGACACAGAAGTGGGCTTGATAGAATAGAGCTTTAAAGATTGAACTCATGTTTCATTTTAGAATGGGGTACTGTCATCTCAATTACTTAATCAATAGATGAACTGACATGCTTCAGGAAAATTACAATTTATCCTAAAGCTAAAATTAAATATTATGGAATAAAATGTAGTCTTGTGTCACAACTGTCTATATCTGATGTAAATAAAGACATATAAATCTCTCAATCTTTAAAATGGGTCATAAAAATATGCAGTTCAAACCTAGGTAACAAAAATGGAACAAAATTTATGGCATAACTAGTTTATAATATAATCTTTAAAATTTAAGATATTTATAGGCACAAATGAAGTCAAATTTTATACCAAAATGTGAAGCATAAATTATGGCAATACTTATCAATTTTAGTCATGTTGTAAACACTTTCATTTAATTATATCAAATGTCTTTCAGAAAATAATTTAAGGTGATTTACAAAAGTCATAATACTAAAAAAAAAAAAACAGATAAGTTAGAAAATTAGAATTATGGACTTTTAAAAAATATATATTTTAATTATTTTGGAATTATTACTGGCACTATGAGGTAAAAGTAAAATTTGACTGTTTCCTGTTAGCAATGACAAAAATAGTAAGATAATAATGTATGTATCTCTATCAGAAAAAAGGATGCTTGCTTCAAGAACAGAAAAAGTTTTCCTAACATTAATTCTAAAGTAACCCTGTCACCTATAAAAGTTGATATAAGGTAGATCATGTGGCCTAAAGAATAATGTTCTAGGAGTTAATGAAGAAAAATCTCAACAACAACAACAGTAATAAAGACAGCAAGGATGCCGTTTCTAGGATACTCATGTGATACCTAGCCTATGATACCTAGCCTATGCCCGGCTGTGTATTCTAGGGACTTTATAAGATAGTATTTGCCTTTATTCTCTATAATCTTTCAAAGTCACCATTTTTAAGGGAGAAAAGTGTTCAAAATGACACAATAACATTTTGAATACTTTTCTGACTCTAAGGTTTATGCATTTGCCACCATAACGTGGTGGTAATAAATGTAGAGGTGGTTCATAGTGAAACAGGAAAAGGGTCTGGAGGCAGGGAACCTAAGGAACTCCTAGAACTCAATTAAGGAAAAACCCGAACCACCTTCTTCTTCTTCTTCTTTTTTTTTTTTTTTTTTTGAGACAGAGTCTGGCTCTGTCATCTAGCCTGGAGTGCAGTGGTGTGATCTAGGCTCACTGCAACCTCTGCTTCCTGGGTTCAAGCAATTCTCCTTGTCTCAGCCTCCCAAGTAGCTGGGATTACAGGTGTGCACCACCACACCCAGCTAATTTTTGTATCTTTAGTAGAGACAAGGTTTCACTATGTTGACCAGGCTGGTCTTGAACTCCTGACCTCAAGTGATCCACCTCCCTTGGCCTCCCAAAGTGCTGGGATTATAGGCATGGCCCACCAGGCCCAGCTGGAAAAACCCAAACTTTGTAAGCCCATGTAAATAATTTTGTAACTTCATATCAGCTATTGCAGGAAACATAATCTTCATTTGCATAGGGTGTACACCAAGTAAATAACTTTGTAACTGTACTTCATCCTCTTCATTTACATAGGGGATACACAAAGAAACCAATGGGAAACTTCTAGAGGAATTTAAACCACAGAAAATTCTGTAAGCAGCACTCTTGAGCTGCTTGCTTGGGCCCCCTCTCACCCTGTGGAATGTACTTTCGTTTTCAATAAATCTCTGCTTTTGTTGCTTCATTATTTCCTTGCTTTGTTTGTGCATTTTGTCTGATTCTTTGTTCAAAATGCCAAGAACCTGGACGCCCTCCACCAGTAACAGTAGTTCAGATTATAAAATTAAAGCAAAAGTCATCAAGTACAACTTACCTGGGAACTATGCTAATCTATTTTAAAATGTTGCTTTCTTCTGCTTATAAGCTGCTACCTGGATAATACTTAGATATCCTGTAGTATATGGATACCATTCACCACCCTTCCTCCTTCCTTTCACGAGCAGCTGGACAACCACACACTTTGCACTTGTACTCTGACAGCGTCATGAACTGCCAATATGCAAACTGAAGCTCAGTACTGTTGCACAATCACTATGCTAGGTGTTCATATCTCATTTAACCTCACTATGAAGGGCCATTTTTCTGTCACTATTATTGTTTCAACAAATACTGAGTGCATATTTACAGCATTCTGGGAACCACACTATGTATGTAACCACATGCTTTACAAAAATGAAAGTGGAAGCGTCAACAGTTATTACAATAGTTGAAAATCCTACCCAACAATTTAGCCATACACCTTGATTACTTGTATGAACAGTGGGCAGTTTAATCTCTATGGGAAATATTCAATAATGTTTTTGACATTTATAAACTTTTGCATAAAGTACACAGAAATGGATAGAGTAATGAATTTATAATATGTATACTCAAACTTCCATCACTTATGCTTTCCCCAAACCACTAATTATCACAATTGCCAAGCCAGACCCAGCCATTTTACACACGCTGAGACAGGACAAGTAAAAACTATCATTTATTTGGGGAAGATGACTTGGTGACATTAATGCACCGATTAACATATTTTCTAAAAATAAAAGAGTATAAAAGGGCATGAGTAATTTTCTGGTTTGCTTCATGGAAGAATTAATGCTTATCTATAACAGAAGATCAAAATTTTTTAACTAAGAAATCTTAAATTGCATGGAAATTATACTTCAAACATCATCTACCCTGGAATGTTGCAATTTGTGAAAATTGCTTTGGTGTTTTCACCACTGGGTTTGTGAAGGAAATGTCTTATAATCAGCGGTAGAAATGTGCTTCTAAAAAGCCTTACAGAAAATACATTCTCAGGAAGATCTTAGAACAGGTAATGCAAGCTCCCCAATTGCAATTTCCAGCATTAAAGAGCATTGTTATCGTTGTTTTATACTTCACCTGACTAACCACAAAAGGTAAGAACTCTTCCACCTAAAATACTCAGAGTCACTGCTCCTTGGCTCTTCTCTTTCACTTACCTGATGTGTGGCTTTGGAATTTAAGTCTAATTGTCCTTAGTTGGAAGTAAATAGCAAATTCTTTCAAGGAGGAAGTAATACTCAAAATTATAAATGCCTGAATCTTGCACTCTCCAGCACCTGCTGCTACCTACAGTAACTCCACCCTGGCTGTAATGGGCAGTTTCTTCAGAGGGCTAGTATGCTTGTTGCATTCTTGAAACCATATTTTTAATATATTTATCCCAAAAAGACTAGGTGGCACTGAGTTACCATTACACATAGATCACCAAAGAGGTTATTTCATAGCAGGGATGTATTTTATGTTGTCAAAATGAGAGAATACTCTAAATAAATTGAAACTGGACTTTATTGGTGTCTCTCTTCCAAGAAGAGGAAATTATTTTGCTGGAGTGATGTAGGATCATGAAGGCAGTGTTATTACTCCTCTGGATGTTTTGTTCAGTAGTCAGGGAAAGGAATGAAATTAACATTTATTGAGTTCTGTATAGAAGCTGGGTACTGTACTAGGCATCTATATGGATTATATTTAATTGAATTTCTATAACAATCCTGAGAGGTTTGTGTCATAATTCTGATTCTTTACTCTATATATATATATATATACATTCTCATTCTCAGGAAGATCTTAGAACAGGTAAGACCTTGGCATTATCTCATATATATAACATCGTATATATATATATATATATATACTATTTTTTTTTTTTTTTTTTTTTTGAAGACAGAGTTTTTGCTCTTGTTGCCCAGGCTGGAGTGCAAAGGCACAATTTCAGCTCACTGCAACCTCTGCCTCCCGGGTTCAAGCAATTCTCCTGCCTAAGCCTCCCAAGTAGCTGGGATTACAGATGCATACCACCATATCCGGCTAATTTTTGTGTTATTAGTAGAGACAGGGTTTCACTATGTTGGCCAGGCTGGTCTCGAACTCCTGACTTCAGGTAATCCACCCACCTTGGCCTCCCAAAGTGCTGAGATTATAGGCGTGAACCACCGTGCCCGGCCTCTTATTCTCTGCTATAAAATACTAGTAGCATCTCATATCTGCTATGCACAGATCAGCCATGTCAGTCAATATGTTATTTATATGCGTAATACATTTAATTATTGTAATGGTCTGATTTGTTGAGAGTGTCTATGTAAGAGAAAAAAGGGGTGATCACTCTTAGTTCCAACAAAAATAATTTAGCAGTCATTTCTAGGACCTAGGTAAGTGACAATTTTAATTTAGCAAGCAGAAACCAAATCAAGTACATTGTCACCTGCATAGATAACACCTATATGGGCAAGCATAAATTGGTTAACTTAGAGCAAATTATATGTAAGGTAGAACAAAAATAATAAGGAACTAATATAATTCTGCTGTTTGGCAGAATAGTCTAACTTATATTCCAGTAGACAGCAAGTTTTCCAGAGCAGATGTAAAAAATCAATGAACTTGAGATTTAAATAAATACAAGAAAAACTGCCATGGGCTTTCACTATTCAACGAATATTGATACAAACATTTCTACCTCCATGACAAGTCTATTCTTTAAAGGCTTGGGTATCCTCAATGATATCTTCAAAATACCTTAGGGAGAGAAAACAAGAAACTTCCTTAAGATTAAATAATAACCCTGATTCCTGAATTCTGGTTTGCCAAATAACATTCTGAAAATAAAATCCTGGGGCCAGGATCAACACAATGGCCTATAAAAGCAGCATTTCTGTCCGCAGGACAGGACACCCTGGGTGAGACAGGAAAACACTCTCTCTCTCTCTCTCACACACACAGACACACACACACACACACACACACACACACACACACACTACACAGACCTCTGTCTCCTAGAAAGATGGAAAGACTGTCAGTCTGAAATCTGTGTCAACAGTAACACTCACCAGAACTCAGATGATAAAGAACTCCTCAGAGGTAAGTGTTTCCTTGCATTCCTACCAAATAGCTCACATCATCCTTGCCAACAGGATCTTGATTTTTTTTCTGCTATGAATAAGTGTGTCTGAAAGGGGATGACAGGCCAATGAGCTCCTCCCTAGACCCATATTGTGGATCTTGGTTAGGGGAAACCAGCCACAGTAACTCCCTTCCCCTTGTCTAGTGATTTCCTTAGACCTGGCAGGATGATGCAAAACTGGCCAATATATTATGGGAATCCTGGTGGAAGGTTTCTTGGAAGTTCTACCTGCTTTGCTAAAAAATACAAAACAGATGTGTATTTTCTGTCTCTGGTCAATGCCACGTGCTCATAATGTTGGGAACAGTCACCCTGAAGCCATGCAGGGAGCCACAGCGAAAGGACAATGAAATAAGCTGAGAAATGTACAGAGAGACAGGGAGAACCTGCTTAGTGACTGATCCTTGTAGCAGTGCTACCAGCAATACCTTGTTACATGAGCTAATAAATTTCTGTTATTTTAGTTGGAGTGTGTGTCATCTGAAGTTTATTGAGAACTACTTGACAGAGGGTCCTGCTAGCCTTCCTTAGGCAGCCACCCTCTTTATCACATATGATGCAGTCCACAATTCATGTTATCTTCATTTCTCAGATGCCTAAATTGAAGAACCAATGTATAAGGGTGTTGTTAACATTTGCCAAGGGAGGTTGCAGAACTAATAATCTAACTGAAATGGCACTGACTCCAAGGCAATACTTTACTACTACATCATGCTTGCATATACAGTAAAAGGGTTGGCAACTATTTGAGGAAACTAGATATAAGAAGTCCTAGAGTTCATAAAGTGGATATAAATGTGTATATCTTTTGGAACCAAATCATGAAATCAAAGAAATTCTAGGAGCCTCCAAATACTGGACAGATATTGTGAATGTAACAATCCCTTGAAAATTGTGCTGTAGTAGAGATAATGTTATCTGTGAAACTTACCATGTTTTCTTCCAACATAGAAGAGGACTGCATATCCCAGTCTTCCTCTTTCCTCACTTGAGCTGTGTGTTTAAAATGGAAGAAGCCTAAAATATAACAATTTGTGAAAAGGCCAATTGCTTTGGAGTTATTGATTTCTGTGTGTGCAAAGGAAATGTCTGATAAGTACAAGAAATGTGCTCCTTGCAGGATTACAGGTCTTATACTCTCAAAACAGGCAACATCTCAGAACAAATAAGGCAAACATCCTACATACAATTATCTAGCATTAAAGAAATTTAAACTTGATACTTTATTACCTAATTGTAAACATCAAATTCATTGTCAAAATTAATTTTATTCAAATAATACCAAGCTGGTTACCTTCATAGAACTTCTACTCTAATATGATACACAAATAAGGAAGAAATACAAAAATGTAGAATAAATTAGCTAGTATTAATTTGTAAAGAAAGAAATTAATGGATGCAAGGGGGTATCATTTGCAGAATGGCAGATACTGAAAATTTGTGATAGGGCTGACTTGGAAATCTGTACACTGAAACTGACTTTTTTTTTTTTTTTTTTTTGACACGGAGTTTTGCTCTTGTCTCTCAGGCTGGAGTGCAGTGGCATGATCTTGGCTCAGTGCAACCTCTGGCTCCTGGGTTCAAGTGATTCTCCTGCCTCAGCCTCCCGAGTAGCTGAGATTACAGGCACACGACACGACTCCCAGCTAATTTTTGTATTTTTAGTAGAAACGGGGTTTCACCACTTTGGCCAGGCTGGTCTCGAACTCCTGACCTCAGGTGATCTGCTTTGTTTGATATCACATAAACTTCATTTTGTTTGATATTATAATAGGGACTATATCAACTCCAGATTTCTCTTAGTTAGAGATTACATGTTATGTGTTTTTTTCCCCTTTCAATAATTTTTAACTTAACTGTGTCTTTATAGTTAAAGTGAGTTTCTTATAACAAGAGTGTGGTTTGGTCTTGCTTTTTAATCCAGTGTGACGATCTTCTCTTTTTTATTGGGGGTTTAGACCATTTAGATATAATTATGTATATGGCTGGACTTATATCTTCCCAATGATTACTGTAATCCCATCGGCTCTTCGTTCCTTTTTTTTCCTGATTCCTTGTCATCTTGTTGATTCACAAAATCATTTCGCCTTTAAGATTTTATTTTAATGACTTGTTCATTAATTAAAACTTTGTTATTATTTTAAATAGTTTGTAATATATATATTTAAATTATCATAGTTTATTTTTAAATAATACATACCACTTTATGTGTAATGGGGGGTGCTTCAAATATTTGACTTTCATTTCCTTATGTTTGATTTACCAACATATACAGCCTTTCTGGTGCTCCTGTTTCCTTTGTACATTTCCTACCTTCTATTTAATACAATTTTCCTCTGGTCAAAAACTTTCTGTATAGTCCTCATATTGTTGTTATTGGTAAATAATTCTGTCAACTTTTCTTTTCCTTAAAATATATTTATTTTGCTTAAATTTTAAAAAGATCTTTATCTAGATATTGAATTCTAGGTTGATTTTTTTTTTTTTTAATTCAGTGCTTTAGTTCTATTGCACAGTTTCAGGCAATGTCAGCATTAACTATTTGATTTGTTTCTGTATCCATTTTGTGTCTTTTTCTTCCTCTGGTTATTTTATTTTTTTCCTATCACCCAACCTGCAGCAATTTGATTACTAAATGTTTTGGTCTGGTTATTTTTGTGATTATTGTGTTCCTTGAACTTTTTGTACCCATGGGCTTATTTGAAAAGATGTCAATCATATCTTCTCAAATATTCACTCAGCCTCAATCTCTAAACAGTTCTTCCGAGACTCCAGTGTTACATTGCTTAATATTGTCCCATAGGTCACTGAAACTCTATTTATTCTTTCAATGTTTTTTAATGGATGTGCTAAATTTGGATAGTTTCCATTGTTATGCCTTCAAGAAGCACACTGATCTTTTCTTCAGCTGTGTCTAATTTGATATTAAACTAAACAGTGCTTTTTTTTTTTTGCTTCAGATACTGTACTACCAGAACTAGCCATTTCATTGGGTGTCTACATATAGCATTTTATTTTTTTCCTCATTATATACATGTTTCTTTTAAACTCTTTAGCATAATTATAACAGCCATTAAAACATTTTTTGCATTAATCATCATCTTTGTCCTTTATGAATCTTTTATATGGCCTACATTTTCTCCTAAGGGCCATATTTGTCTGCATCTTTACATGTTTACTAACTTCTCAATAAATGTTGGTTATATTCACATGCTGAGTTTCGTTGTCTTCCTATAAAGAGTACTGGAATTTCTTCCGACAGGAGTTACTTACTGTGGATCAGCCTAACTTTTTAGACTTGTTATCACATAGATAGAGTAGTCTTCAGTCTAGGGCTACTTTATCACTATTAAGGCAGGACCCTCTGGTGTCTCTACTGAATCATCCAGGAATTTAACAATGACTTTCGTCTCTGTTCTGTCAGAACTTGAATACCTCCTACCTGTGTTCAGTCTGCAGCTCCATGTTTGTTCTTTCCTATCCTGGTGGCATTTTACTCTACATATGCCTGGTGTGATATGCCAGAGTTAAAGGACACTCTAAGTGGAGTTTCAGTGCTCTTTCTTTGGACAATTCCCTTCCTTCTGGAACTCTGCCTTTCATATTGCAGTTGCGTTAGCTTCTTCAACTTCTGATCTCTGTCTCCTCAACTTATCTAGATCACTGTGTTTTGCTTGGAATTCCTATTTTTGCATGTGAATGTATAAAGTGTCTCAGGCAGAAAACCAAGGTAATTATATGGCTTGCCTTTTCTGTTTCTTTTCTCTCAGGGATTACTGTCCTCTTCCTGTTTATCATGTCCGAAAACATTTTAAAATATGGCTTAGTCAGAAGAGAGTGGGGCCAATATTCAACGTTCTTAAAGAAAAGAATTTTCAACCCAGAATTTCATATCCAGCCAAACTAAGTTTCATAAGTGAAGGAGAAATAAAATCCTTTACAGATAAGCAAATGCTTAGAGATTTTG
>NW_016807690.1:2770868-2791047 GCF_001698545.2 Rhinopithecus bieti
GGGGCCTATCATGGGGAGGGGGGAGGGGGGAGGGATTGCATTGGGGAGTTATACATGATATAAATGATGAATTGATGGGTGCTGACGAGTTGATGGGTGCAGCACACCAACATGGCACAAATATACATATGTAACAAACCTGCACGTTATGCACATGTACCCTAGAACTTAAAGTATAATAAAAAAATGAAAAAAAAAATATGGCTTAGTTTTCATTTCTTGTTTGTGGGACAGTAAGTCTGGTCCCAGATGCTCTATAACTACTTAAAGCAGAAGTCTGAAAAAGTTGACTTTTGAGTGGTGTCATAGAGGGAATGAGTGAGCTAACTATGTGGATATCTGTAGAAAGAGCTTTCTAGTAATAATAACAGCAACAAGTACAAAGTACCGAAGGCATCTGTGTGCCTGGCAGATTTAAGGTAATGTGGATAGAGCAGGAAAAAGTAAGGGAGAAGAGCAAGAGTTGAGATCAGAGGTTGAATTGGAGCCAAATCATACAGGAATTTGTAAGTTACTCTAGGGACTTTGGCTTTTACTTTGAGTGGCATGAGAAAACTTATGAGGGTTTTCAGCAGGAGAGTGATCATGATCTGACTTTATTTTAACAAAATCATTTTGCCATTGTGTAAATGTTAGACTAAAATGAGGCAAGGGTAGAAGCAGAAACACCAGTCAGGAAGCTGCTACAATTACCCAGAAAATACACAACGGTGGCTTGGACATGACTGTCATTTATTGGTTATGAAAGTTGGTGTAATTTAAAAGATTTAGGAGATTTTGAGATTCATTTGTAGTGCTATTCTGTGCCCTTCTCCTTGCAAACATAACAAAACAAAGAAAAATATATGCTTTCATTTCTCTATAATAGAAGAGATTTAATTCCCTATTTAACTGTAAGATAATAAAAAATAAAACAAATCTAGATAGAGTATGACATATAGGATCCTTTCTCATTGACTTGTCTTTACCCTGCTTTTCCCACTATCAAACCATTGTAGTTGTAGGGACTAATGTTTTGCTGTTAAAAGTTCTTTCTGTTCAATTTCCACTTGGGTTACACTTAAAAAAAAATAAATAAATGGACCGGGGGAGGTGGCTCAAGCCTGCAATCCCAGCACTTTGGGAGGCCAAGGCAGGCGGATCATGAGGTCAAGAGATGGAGACCATGCTGGTCACCACGGTAAAACCCCGTCTCTACTAAAAATACAAAAATTGGCTGAGTGTGGTGGTGAGTGCCTATAGTCCCAGCTACTCAGGAAGCTTAGGCAGGAGAATCGCTTGAACCCAGGAGGCAGAGGTTGCAGTGAGCTGAGATCACGCCACTGCACTCCAGCCTGGTGACAGAGTGAGACTCTGTCTCTAAAATGAAATGAAATGAAATGAAATAAAATAAAACAAAATAAAAGCTGGGCATAGGGACTCATGCCTGTAATTCCAACACTTTGGGAGGCCGAGGCGGGTGGATCACAATGTCAGGAGCTCAAGACCAGCCTGGTCAAGACTGTGAAACCTCATCTCTACTAAAAAAAAATACAAAAATTAGCCGGGCGTGGTGGTCGGTGCCTGTAATCCCAGCTACTTGGGAGGCTGAGGCAGAGAATAGCTTGAACCCAGCAGGCAGAGGTTGCAGTGAGTAGAGATCCCACCACTACACTCCAGCCTGGGCTACTGAGTGAGACTCTGTCTCAAAAAATAAATAATAAAATAAATAAATAAATGTACATGATCAGTGCTTAAAACAAATTATATGCTCAACTCACCTTTACCTTCGAGCTTGTAATATTTAAATTACTAGCCAAAGGGTCACTGTTGAGACCTAGGTTCTCATAGAACAGAACTAGGGCAGAAACTTCTATCATAAGCGGCAAGGATTTCACTTATATGGAAGAATGAGACAATTGGAAATCCACTACAGAGAATTGAGGGTCAAATGCCAGGAGGAACAAATGTAAAAGCAACGCCCAAAGGTCCAGTGTAGACGATTAATTTCTGAGAACAGCGAGAGTTGGGAGGGCATCTTAATGGGAGAAAGGGAAGTTGTAGCTAGCAAACAAGTTCAATCTGAGGTCATGGAAGTAGTTGCTAAGAATAACCTCTGGCCTGACATTGTTTCAGTGGATATACTATGCTTTGTGGTTATTTGTGTGTGTGTGTGTGTGTGTGTGTGTGTGTCTGCATGGATATAAGTTTTTCTGGCTTAAAGTGCCAGTAGCAAGCCTCAAGCCTCAGATTAGAGATAAAACAGATAAAACTGCATGCCTGGTTGTTAATGCATTAATGAGTATTTAAATAGAATGCACCCCAAGGGGCAAAATCACGCACTTTTACAATGTATAATGTGGTTAGATGTGTTTCCACATTAGAGTTATACACATCTAATATAGCATACAGACAAAAAAATCAGTGTAAATGGGTAGTTCACTCATGCAAACATCTAAAACAGACATTTTATGAAACCAAGGTGGGGGTGGGTGTTGGAATCCACTGCCTGCTGTTTTTCTGATTTGTTCCTAAAGCTCATTAGATGCTCTGCACCTCCTCCAGGGGATGAATCTCATCTTCAGACAATGTTAAACTCATTCTTTTGAGCAGAAGTGAAAAAGCTATTTCCCCACTGGAGTTTTCAAAGGCAAACATTTCCTGCAGGAAATCAAACAATTCTAGACTTGACAAGGAAGCTAAGTATATTCAGTTTAGCAAGTAGCTGCCGGTGGGAAACCCTGTACACCTTCATACACAGCCTTAGGCCTCTCCTGGGGATGACAAAGCCATTAGTTTTAAAAAGGACAAGGTCTTGACAAACCAACTTGCTTGCTGCAAACACTGGCATTGTCAAAACAGGAAGGGATAATCTTGGATGATGAAGATTGGAGCCTAGAGCAGCTTGATTTCCTGATTAGCACATACATGAATATGTCTATTTTCCCTTCTTCTGAAACGAACATATCTGATAACATAAGACTCTGAATTCTGAGTTTCTGATTTTGGCAATTTGTATTTTGTGATTATTGGTTTTTTCTTTCAAAGTTTCTCAGCCATTTATTTAACAAATATTATTTGAATACCAAGCATCAGTCATACTTGATGGGCATTAACTATATTCTACGGGACAAGAAGCCACAAATCATTTGGTCTTAAATCCTAGTGCTATCGGTAAGTAATAAATCAGTAAACAAACGTAACACAAACCATGCTAAGAGCTATGAAGGAACTGAGAAGGGAGATGAATGAAAAAAGGGAAGATTCCTTTAAGTAGGAAGGTCAAGAACAGTTTTTGAGGACGTCACTTCTAAATTTTGATCTATATGCTGAAAAGAACACAACCATTTGAAGAGCAGCAGGGAGACTGTGTGAGCCGAGGGAACAAATGCAAAGGCTCACAGGCCGGAAGCTGAAACAAAGTCTGTGTGGTGGCCGTTGAGCAAGGAAGAAGAAGAGTGGCCTAAGAGGAGGTTGGATCAAGTCCAGGGTCACATGACATTAGACCCTTCAGAGAGTGGTAAGATGTTGAGATAGCATGCACAGAAAAATAAGCAGATAAATCATTGCTAGCAGGTAGCATGCTTTCTGTTTATTCACAGAAGTCTTGTTTTGTCAAAGATCCTTTCTCTGTTATTTTACTTTCTTCAGCCTAACCAGTCTTGCATTCCCTCCTTAGAATAGTGATTCGCTGAGAGAGAGAGAGGGAAAGAGGGTTGGTTTTTACAATAATCATGGCTTATGAAGATGAAAATGCCTTTTCCAGAAATGATGACTGAAAATGTGAATCAAGAAACAACAGGAGTTGGTAAAGGTTCCATCAAAATATGATTTTCAAAAAAATAAAAAACACGTTCTGCAAGGAGGCTCTTCTAATAGAACATCTTCCATTCCACCCCTTTCTGAACTCTCCAAAGATTATGTGATTTGCTGTAAATTTCCCCTTGCTCAGAAATTCCCACACTTGGCAGATCATCAGAATCTCTTGGGTACCTTAAAAACACATTTTACTCCCTCTCTCTGTCTCTCTGACACACAAACACAAACATACAGAAAAGAGATTATTCCTGGCCTCCTAAAAATTCTACTCCTGAGGTATTGCTCACCTTGGCCTCTGTTGTTTCTGAGGCATACTCAAGGGGGATTCACGTCCTCTCACAGTCTTCTGCCTCTAATCTGTTTCACCTCAATCTGACCTCCACTCTGCCAACAGACTAGCTTATAAATGAGAAATCTAATAATATTACTCATCTATTCAAAAACAGTATTTTATTCCATACAACATCAATTCAAAACCACTTGAGATGTCATTCTGCATAGCTCCATCTTCCACATCATCTTCATCATAGTTCACGATTATAATAAAAAAGTGTAAGAGAAAGCCTAACAGACAGGTATGTGTTCTATTCTATTTTTATTTTTTTCTGTTTGTTTAAACAGAAAAGCACAGCAGTCAATGACATTGAGCAGTGATTAGGTGACCTGAAGCTCACACATAAAGGAATAATCTAGAAAGAATATTTGTTGATCTGAATCTGCACTTGCTTACTTGAAAAGTTTATTGGCCCAGTGTCAAACTTCGGATAATTGCCTACCATTTAGATAATGATGTAACTTCACATATGTTTTAATTATATAAAGCGTACTCTATATATTTTGTTATATTTTAATACATCCTCAATATTGAAAATTCAAGCAATGTAGAAGTATATAGAACCAAGAGTAGAAGGTACGTTATAGTCTTGCCAATTATCTCGCTTTTCTTAGAAGAAATAACAAGTAAGACTTTGCTTACATCTTTCCAGATTTTTCAAAATTTATGTAAATAAGTATATACAATACAAATATAAGTGGTCATGTTGTTTTGCTGTTTCTTTTTCCAGTTAATAATGGGTGTGTATGTGTGTGTGTGTGTGTGTGTGTGTGTGTGTGTGTGTGTGATGTATTTCATAAGGTAATATATTTCAGTCTTTTTAACTTTTATATTTCATAATATGGAATACCAAAATCCATTTAGTCTTTTACTGATGGATATTAAAGTTGGTTCTAATTACTCAGTATCATGAATGAATATGAATCCTTTCACATTTATTTTTATTTACACTAAAAAACAAATATTTGCTTTCTTACATATCTGTTGTTATATCCACTTTCTTATTCCTAGTTTTATTATTTGAATTCTCTGTCTCTCACTACTTCCCTCTACCTCCTTCTCTTCCATTTGCTCTTTCTCATTAGTTAGACTTATGAAAAATTATCTTTAATAATTTCTTTTGAAACACTTCAAATTCTCTTTTATAATTTTTTTCAAAACACTAATAAAAGTTATTTTATTAATCAAATATTGACTTCTGTTTTCTTTTTGCATGTTCTTTTTTCTAATACTTGGAGCTTGTGTAGATATCATTTACTCTTTTGCTTTCTAATGATTTTATTCATCTATATTTTATTCTCTTATTAATCAAATAATACAGTGAGCTGATTGCTTTCTATTCCTAAATAGTTGGCTACATTTTAAATTTTGTTTTGAACCAAATTATTGTGGCAGTCCTGAAAGAAAAAGTAAATTTGTTACATTTGAGGGTTTTCTTTTTTTTTTTTTTTTTTTCTCTTTTTTGGTCCATTTCTATTTTTTTCAGTTTTACTGAAGTGTAATTGACAAACATTTATATTTCAAAATATACAATGTGAAGATTTGACTTACATATACATAGTGAAATGATTATCACAATCAAATTAATTAACATATCCATCATCACTCTTAGTTACTATTTGTGTGTGTGAGAGAGATGAAGACACTTAAGATCTACATTCTTAGCAAATTTCAAGTAAACTATGTAGCATTACTAATTATTGTCAGCATGCTATGTGTAAGACTCCCAAGACTTATTCATATTATAACTGAAAAAGTTTGCACCCTGTGACCATCTCCAACTCTCCAGCCCCTTGCAAACTCCATTCTACTCTCTGCTTCTAGGTTTGACTTGTTTTAGATTCCACATCTAGGTAAGATCATACGGTATTTGTTTTTCTGTGTCTGGCTTATTTCACTCAGCATAGTGTCCTACAAATTCATGCATATTGTCACAAAAGATAGAATTTTCTTTTGTATATGGCTGAATAATATTCGTGTGTGTGTGTGTGTGTGTGTGTGTGTTTAAAATTTTCTTCCATTCATCCACTGATGGACAGTTAGGTTGCTTCCATATGTTGGCTATTGTGGATAATGTTGCAATGAATATGAGGTTGCAGCTACCTCTCTAATTTGGGGAACCTCTATATTGTTTTCCATAATGACTGTATCAATTTATATTCACACCAAAAGTGTAGAGGGTTCATTTTTCTCCACAACGTTGATAACACTTTTTATGTCTTGTCTTTTTCACATCCTAACAGATGTGAGGTGATACTTCATTGTGATTTTTTATTTTCATTTCCCTGATTTTTATTAATGTTAGGCATCTTTTCATATGCCTATTGGCCATTTGTATGTTTTCTTTGGAAAAATGTGTACTCAGGTCCTTTGCATATTTTAAAAACTAGATCATTATTATTTGCTATTGAATTTTTTGAGCTTCTTATGTATTTGGGATATTAATCCCTTATCAGGCAAAGCATTTGCAAATATTTTTGCCCATTCTGTAAGTTGCTCTTTCATTTTGTTGATTATATTATTTGCTGCACAGAAGCTTTTCAGTTGGATATATCCCACTTCTTTATTTTTGCTTTTGTTTCCTGTCCTTCTGGTGTCATATCCAAAATAACATTGCCAAGACCAATGTCAAAAAACTTTTTCCCAAATAACACCATTTATTGAAAAAAATGTCTTTTCCCCATTGTGTATTTTTGGTGCCTTATCAAAGTTTATTCACTGTATCTGCATGGGTTTATTTCTGGGTTCTCTATTTTGTTCCATTGGTTGGTGTACCAATTTCTAATTTTTACAAGCAAGAATTCTTACATGAAATAGGCCTAAATCTCCAATTTGTGACAACCTCCTCCCCCCCAAAAAAGCAAAAAGCAAAACTTGACTGAAGATAATGTTCACTTCACTAAGATCTGATTAATTCTGTAGACATTGATAGAATAGATCTTTACCCTTACCCTGACATCAGCTTTCTCTATGGGTTTAAGAGCAACTTTTTATTTCATTCTGAGCAGAACGATGAATGAGGATCAGCCTAAAATCTTGGAAGGAGATCGGAGAATACACATTCATTTGTGGAACATCATATATGAAGAAATGTTGTCATTCTTTCAACAAATATTTATTGAGCAGTGTGTTTCTAGACACTTGGGAATTATTAGCACAAATGGACAGAAAAATAATTCCTGTCCATGTAGAATACTGGCTTTATTAGAAAATCCACATAATAAATAATGATCAGAATACATCAGTTATAAGGTATTTTGAAAGGTGATATGTGCTGTGGATTAAGGAAAGAGGGTATTAGTGTTCCTAAGTGCAATTTTAAAATAAAGCAGCCAGGATAGCACTAAACATTAGCATTGAGCACTGAGGGAACAAATATCTGGAGAAAGAGAATCCTGGGCAGAGGAAGAAGAAAGTTCCAAGGCTTTGTGGTAGGGGGCATTTTGGAGGACCCGAGAGGAGACCAGAGTGCGAGAAGAACTGAGCAGGGCAGGACACACTGGAAGATGAGATCAGAGAGTTTGACAGGAGATGGGAAGCTATGTGAGGCCTTGCATGTAATGAAAACTTGTGATCCATAAATATTTTAAAACTAAAATTTTCTGAAGGTATTTTGGCTCAAGCATCCCTACTTGGATTTAAATAGTAAAATGTCTTCCTTTCTTAAATTAACAGCTCAACAACATTCATGCTCTGACACAATCCTCCACTGAAGCCTGGGTTTTCCTACTTTCCCTTGAGCACCTTGGAGATAGGAAAAATGTGAAGATCTGCAGATTCACAAGCTACTAGTATAGCAAAAATGCCAAGGGGTTTAGATAACAGGCCAACTTTGGCCATAAACAGTTCCAAGGGTTTCTGGTACTATTTTGGCCTTCTTCTCTGTCTTCCCACTGTTGGCAGCTTCTCCTGTAATGTAATAATCCAAAGCTGTCATACACTTCTGAGGTAGTGCCAGACATCAATATGGCCTTTTAATTAAGTATGGACAATGACTTGTTTCCAGCAGTCCCACTGCAGACAACTTATTGATTTGCTTTTTAGTGTAGCATTTATAAAATATACCAGATTGATAGCCAAACAGATTTAAGTCTTTTTTTTTTCCATGACTTTCTACTGTGGAATCTACCTAGCTACAGCCTCAGCAAATCCTTCGACTTTTCCTCAACCCAGAATACGTAGTACCCACATTAAATAAAATTAGTTGTTCACAAATACAAATTAAAAAATAATCAGTTAAGATCAGATGTCAGGTACAGTGTAGACAGGAGACTAATAGTCTCATGATGTCAGGAATTATGACTGTTTATTTCACCACAACATACAGGTGCCTACATAGGAACTGATTAAAAGTTGTGGAAAAAATGAATAGATAAAAAGTAGATATGTTTTTGCAATAAGACAAGTGACAATTTGAGTCTGGTTTTCTACCTAATTAATTCTGTGACATTGGCCATTGCATATAACTTCTCTTTGCCTCAGTCTCCATCTGTAAAATGGGCATGACAGTACCACTTCATTGACTTATCGTGATAATTAAATATATTGAATACTTTGATCCATGCAGAAAACAGCCGATGCATTTACTCTTGCCACTTCTATGCTCCATCCTTGTTTCCTTGAAGACATACCCACATACGTCTTTTCACACAATTCTGCATGTAAAATATCTTCCTGAGTGCCTCAGTGTGTTTGTTGACATCCTGTCTATTGTTCAAGGCCTGTCTCCTATGAGTGGCCTCCCCAAACCTCTCAGTGTGCCCAGAACTTCATTTGCAGCTGCCCACACTGCCTCTTGCCAGCTAGAGTCTCCTGCATATGAAAATCCCTGAAGTCAAGGTATTCTGTTGGCAGGGTGTTCCATTGGGACTTCTTTTCCTTACTCAGTATGCAGTAAAAGAAAAACAAAGTGTTAAATTAAATTAAAATAATTGTGTAAAATTATGTGTGTACATCTAGCGTTTAGACTCCAAATTAATATACATTGCTCATTGATAAGCAGCTTTCCTATATCATAATCAGACTTCCATGAATCAGATGAAAAACAGGTATTTCTAGAACATGGCAGAGTATCCTCCTGTCACAGGAACATTTACTTTTGGAAGTGTCACTTGTGGGCAAGCTTTTCAACTCAATATTCCTTAGAGTCTCATCCTTCAAAATGAGTTAAAATTGTACTTAATTCATACTGTTTCTGTGAGAACTATATAAGTTTAATACTTCTAAAGAACTTGGAATGATTCCCGGCCCATAGTGAATACTCATATATAATTGTTGTGATTATTATTATTCTCTTTATTTGCTATTATCTTCATTTTGAGGTGAGCCTATTAAGCATTTGATTGTACTATAGCATTATAATTAAGATGAAAGTGACTCTAACTTGTGGTTCTCTATAAATAGAAATTATTTAGTAATTGGCCAAGATGGAAAAATTGCGAAAAACTTCTTTAACAGATGGATGTCCGGCCTGATGTTGCCTGGCTTCCTACCCTCGATTCTGTGTCCACTTTCTGCCCTTCTCCATATGTACCCTACTCCCCAGGCATGCTGTTTCCTAAGGAAGACTCTCATCATTTCCACCATCCATTTAGTCCATCTGATCACACCTTACCTGTACTACAAAATACAGCTGAAAGCATCCTCCAATGAGCCTTCTGTGGCCATCTCTATTCATCCCAGTCTCATTGTAGTGGAAATGTATGGGTGAGAGCTCAGAGTCTGGCATTAATTGGAACAGGCCTCCATCCTCCTTCTGCCATTTATCAGCCACGTGCTGTAGAGTAAGTTAGTTAACATCTCCAAGTCGTACATCTCAATGTCTCTTTATATGAAATGCACATACTTCTTAGAGTTGGTGTGAAGATACAGTGAGAGAATATATGTAAGTGCTTAAAAAGATGTCTGCATAGAGAAGAGTGCTTTATAAATACTAGCCATTTAGTGGTCACTTCATTTGTCTTACTTCTTGACTTTCATAATTATTTACCACTTTGCAAACATTATAGTCATCTATGAGTAATTCAATAGATATGCCCATCTCTAATACTATCTGATATACAAGAGGCCGTTAGTAAAGATTTTTGTATGAAGAAATGAATGAATGAGCTCCCTGTCTCAATTCTGGAAAGCATTGCGGTTTGGCAATGTCACACCTCAGGCTGGCAATGTCAAGCACTGAGACTCCTGAAGTAGAGTTGCTAGATCTAGCAAATAAAAATACAGGGACTTAGCTAAATTTGAACCTCATATGAAAAGTAAACTATTTTTAGTAAAAGTATGACCCATACAACATTCAAGATATGCTTACACAAAAATTCATTTGTCGTTAGTAGAGATTCCAATGTAACTATCTCACACTTTAATTGGCAACCCTTAACTGAAGCGAGTTTCAAATCCATATGTCTTTCGGTTCCCATACCATGAATGAGAACGGGATTCAAGTCCATCTATGTGACACCCAGTCAAGGTCATGATAAACAAAAACAGGACTTAATAATATATTATCCATCTACTAGATTTAACTGTCAGTAAAACTCATTTACTTTTTTAGGTTGTATTTTAAAAATTCTTACTTTGTATTCAGGGGGTAAATGTTCAGATTTGTTACATGGGTGCATGGGTACACTGCATGAGGCTGAGGTTTGGGGAATGGAGGGTCCCATCACCCAGATAGTGAGCATAATACCCAATAGGTGGCTTTTCAGACCACACCCTCTTCCTCCTCCCTCCTAGTTGTTCCCAGAGTCTATTGTTCCCATCTTTATATCCATATGTACACATTATTTAGCTTCTACTTATAAGTGAGACTATATGGTATTTGATTTTCTGTGTCTGAATTAATTTACTTAGGATAATGGCCTCCAGCTGCATCTATGTTGCTGCAAAGGACATAATTTTCTTCTTTTTTATGACTGCATAGTATTCCATGGTATATATGCAGCACATTTTCTTTATCAAATCCATCATTAATGGGTACCTACGTTGATTCCATATCTTTACTATGGTGAATATGGCCGCAATGAACTTACAAGTGCGGGTTTTTTGGGGTAGAATAATGTAATTTTTAATAATTTATACCCAGTAATAGGATTGCTGGATCAAATGGTTGTTCTAAGTTCTTTGAGAAATTTCCAAATTGCTTTCCACAGTGTCTGAACTAATTTGCATGACCATGAACAGTGACTAAGCGTTCCCTTTTCTCTCATCCTCTCACCAGCATTTGTGTTTTTTTGACTTTTTAATAGCCATTCTGACTGGTATGCGATGGTATCTCATTGTGGTTTAGATTTGTATATCTCTGATGATTAGGTATGTTGAGTATTTTTTCATATTTTTGTTGGCCTCTTCTACATTTTCTTTGAGACATGTCTGTTGAAGGTCTTTGCCCATTTTTAAATTATATTATTTGTTTTTTTGCTTGAGCATTGGTTTAAATTCCCTGTGGATTCTGGAGATTAGACATTTGTCTGATGCATTGTTTGTAGATATTGTCACCTATTCTGTAGGCCATTTACTCTCTTGATAGTTTCCTTTGCTGTGCAGAAGCTGTTTAGTTTGGTTAGGTACCACTTGTCAATTTTTGTTTTTGTTACAATTGGTTTTGGGGATTTAGCCATAAATTATTTACTAAATCTTATGTAAAGAGTGGTATTTCTTATGTTTTCTTCTAGAATTTTTGTAGTTTGAGGTCTTATATTTAAGTCTTTAATGTACCTTTAGTTAATTTTTGTATGTAGTAAAATGTAGGGTTCCAGTTTAATTCTTTTTCATATGAATGCAAAAGTTAGCTAGCTAGCTCTCCCAGGACCATTTATTAAATACGGAATCCTTTCTCCATTGCTTATGTTTGTTGACTTTGTCAAAGATCAGATGGTTGTAGCTGTGCAGCTTTAATTCTGGGCTCCCTACTCTATTTCACTGATCGATGTGTCTGTTTTTGTACCAGTACCATGCTGTTTGATTACTAGAGCCTTACAGTATAGTTGGAATTCTGATAATGGGATGCCTAAGAGTTTGTTCTTACTGCTTAGGTTTGCTGTGGTTACTCAGGCTCTTTTCTGGTTCCATATACATTTCAGAATAGTTTTTCCTACTTCTGTGAAAAATGATGTTGGTAGTTTGATAGGGATAGCAGTGAATCTTTAAATTGCTTTGGGCAGTTATGGCCATTTTAACAATATTGATTCTTCCAATCCATGAGCATGAAATATTTTCCCATTTATTTCTGTAATCTCTGATTTACTTCCCCAGAGTTTTGTAGTTCTCTTTGTAGAGATTTTTACCTCCTTGGTTAGATGTATTCCTAGGTATTTCATTTTTGTATGACAAATTGTTCATAATTGTCTCTGAACAATCATGAAAGGGATTGTGATCTTGATTTTGACACTTAACTAGAACATTATTAGTGCATGGAAATGCTACTAATTTTTACACATTGATTTTGCATCCTGAAACTTTACATAAGTCATTTATCACTTTTGGGATCACTTTAATGGAGTCTTTGGGGTTTTCTATGTATAGAATCATATCATCTGCAAACAGAGATAGTTTGAGTTCTTTTTTTCATATTTGAATGCCTTTTATTTCTTTCTCTTGCCTGATTCCTCTGGCTAGGACTTCCAATACTATGTTGAATAGGAGTAGTGAGAGTGGATATTCTTGTCTTGTTCCAGTTTTCAAGAGGAATGGTTCCAATTTTTGCTCATTCAGTACGATGTTGGCTGTGGATTTTCAGATGGCTCTTATTATATTGAGGTACAATCCTTCAACGCCTAGCCTGTTGAGGGTTTTTATCATGAAATAATGTTGTGCCTTATCAAAGGCTTTTTCTGCAACTACTGAGATGATTATTTTGTTTGTTTGTTTTTGATTCTGCTTATGTGGTGAATTGCATTTATTTATTTGCATATTTTGAACCAACCTTGAATCTCAGAAATAACGCTTTACTTGATCATGGTGAATTAACTTTCTGATGTGCTGCTGAAATCAGTTTGCTAGTATTCAGATGACAATTTTGTGTCAATGTTCATCAGAGATATTGGCCTGAAGCTTTCTTTTTTCACTGTGTGTCTGCCAGATTTTAGTATCACGATGATACTGGCGTTATAAAATAAGTTAGGGAAGAGCCTCTCCTCCTTGATTTCTGGGAATATTTTCAGTGGAATTGGTTCCAGTTCTTTGTATGTCTGGTAAAATTCAACTTGAATCTACCTGGTCTAGGGCTTTTATTGGTTGGTAGGTGTTTTAGTGAGGATTCAATTTGGGAGCTTGTTATTGGTCTGTTATGCTTTTCACTTTTCTTCCTGGTTCAGTCTTGGGATGTTGTGTTTCCAGGAATTTTGCCATTTCCTTTAGATTTCCAATTTGTGTGCATACAGGTATTCATAACTGTCTTTGAGGACCATTTGTATTTCTGTGGGATCAGTTTTAATGTCATCTTTGTCATTTCTGGTTGCCCTTATTGGGATCTTCTTTTTTTTCCCTTTATTAATCTAGCTAGTGGCCTATGAATCTTATTTATTATTTCAAAAAAACAAACTCCTGGTTTCATTGATTGTTGATTGTTTTCTGCGGATTTACGTCTCAATTTTATGGAATTCTTCTCTGATTATAGCTATTTCTATTTCTTTACTTCTGCTTAGTTTTTCTAGGTGTGATGTTGATCATTAATTTGATATATCTCTTTCTTTTTCTTTTCTTCCTTTTTTTTTTTTTTTTTTTTTTTGAGATGGAGTCTCACTCTGTTGCCCAGGCTGGAGTGCAGTGGCATGATCTCAGCTCACTGCAACCTCCACCTCCTGAGTTCAAGCAATTCTCCTGCCTTAGCCTTCTGAGTAGCTGGGACTATAGGTGCATGCCCCCATACCCGACTAATTTTTTGTGTTTTAGTAGAAACAGGGTTTCACCGTGTTGCCCAGGCTGATCTTGAACTCCTGAACTCAGGCAATCCACCTGCCTCAGCCTCCCAAAGTGCTGGGATTTCAGGTGTGAGCCACCGTGCTCAGCCCATTAATTTGATATATTTCTAACTTCTTGATGAATGTGTGTAGCACTATAAACTTTCCTCTTAACACTAGTAAAGCTGCATACCACAGATTTTGGTAAGTCGTGCCTCTATTTTAATTAATTTCATTAAAAAAAATTTACCTTAATTGTATTGCTCATCCAAGAGTTATTGAGAAGCAAGTAGTTTAATTTTCATGTTTTTGAATAGTTTTGAGAGATCTTCTTGGTACTGAATTCTATTTGCATTGCACTGTGGTTCAAGGGTGTGTTTGGTATGATTTTGATTGTCTGAATTTATTGACACTTAATTTATGATCAAGCACATGGTCAATCTTACAATATGTCCCATGTGCAGAAGAAAAGAATGTATATTCTGTGGTTGTTAGATGGAGTATTTTGTAGATGTCTATTAGGTCCAGTTGGTCGAGTGCCAAGCTTAACTGCAGAATTTCTTTGTTATTAATAGTTTTCTGCCTCGATTATTTGTCTAACACTTTCATTTAGGTGGTAAAATTTCTCACTATTATTGTGTGTCTGTCTCAGTGTGTTTGTAGGTCAAAAAGAACTTCTTTATGAATCTGGGTGCTCCAGTGTTGGATGAGTATATATTTAAGATAGTTAAGTCCTCTAGTTGAATTTAACTCTTTATAATTATGTAATGCCCTTTTTCTGTCCTTTTTCACTGTTGGTTTAAAGTCTGTTTTATCTGACATAAGAATAGTAATTCCTGCTCTTTCTTTGTTTTCTGTTTGCATGGTAAATATTTCCTATCCCTTTACTTTGTGCCTGTGGGTGTTGTGATATGTGAGATGGGTCTCTTGAAGACAGCAGATGGTTGGGTCTTGTCTTTTTATCCAGCTTGCCACTCTAGGCCTTTTAAGTGGGGCATTTAGACCATTTACATTCAAGGTTAGTATTAATATGTAAGATTTCATCCCTGCCATTGTGTTTCTAGTTGGTTGTTTCATAGACTTGATTGTGTAATTGCATTATATTGTGTGTGGGCTATTTGCCTGAGTCTGTTTTTGAGGTAGCAAGTATCTATCTTTCATTTCCATGTTTAGCACTCCCTTAAGAACCTCTTATAAAGTCAGTCTGGTGGTAATGAATTCATTGAGTGTTTGTTTCCTGAGAAGGATTGTATATCTCCTTCACTTATGGAGCTTAGTTTGGAAATACATGGAATTCTTTACTGGAATTTCTTTTCTTTGAGGGTGTTGAAAATAGGCCCCAATCTTGTCTGGCTTGTAAGGTTTCTGCTGAGATATCTCTTGCTAGTCTGATGGTATTTCCTTTGTAAGTAATTTGACCTTTCTCTCTAAGTGCCTTTTATTTCACATTGACTTTGGTGAATCTAATGCTTATGTGCATTGAGAATGGTAGTATTATATAGTATCTCACATGGCTTCTTTGTATTTCTTGAATTTGTATGTCTACCTCTCCAACAAGATTGGGAAAATTTTCATAAACTATATTATCAAATATGATTTTCAAGTTGCTTACTCTCTCTTATCTCTCAGGAATGCCAATGAGTCTTAGATTTGGTCTTTTTATATAAGTACATATTTTTCAGAGGTTTTGTTCCCTTTTAAAAAAGCGCTTTTTTTTCTTTGTTTTAGTCTGTCTGGGTATAACTGAAGAACTAGTCTTTGAGCTCTGAGATACTTTCCTCAACCTGGTCTATTCTGCTGTGAATGCTTCTGACTGTATTTTGATACTTTTGTAGAGAATTCTTCAATTCCAGAAGTTCAGTTTGGTTGTTCCTTAAAATGACTATTTTATCTTTCAGCTCTTGGGTTGTTTTACTGCATTCCTTGGATTGGGTTTCAACTTTCTCCTGGATCTTGATGAGCTTCCTTGCCATCCAGATCCCAAATTCTGTCTCCCATCCATTGCTGTCATTTCAATAATAGTTAAGAACCATTGCCGGAGGTTAGTGTGTTTGGAGGTAAGGGGACACTTTGGCTTTCTGAATTGCCAAAATTCTTGTGCTAATTGTTTCTCACCTGAGATGGTTAGTTTTCCTTTAACTATGATGTAGGATGAGTATAGTCAGTTGGTTTCATTTCTGGGTGCTTTCAGAGGGCGAAGGCTCTGGGTAGGATCTTTATTTTTGGCTGAATATTTGCCTTACGTTTCACAGGTACTGTACACTAGCAGAATACTTTTGTTATTGTAATTTGTCGTATGATCCAGTAGATGGTGCTTAACAGTAATGGCTGGCAGATAGACTCTTATTGAGCTACATGGCTGTCTTCTATTTCAATGCATTCACAGTAGTGCTCTGTGGCAGTCAGAGAGAGATGACCCACTCACCAAGCCCACTGTTGGGCCTTGTAGGAGCCCCATCCTATCACTAGCACTGCACCAGAATTTTCTTTGTTAGGTGTTTTGGGCTGCAGGGCTCCCTCAGGGAGAGGCTAGGTCTAGCAGATAGGTCACACCCCTCTCTGACCAGCCCTGTGGAAGGAAGCATGCTCCACTTTCCTGTTGGCCCGTAATTCTGTGAGTCTCACGTCTCTCAGTGTTGTAAAGCTGGGGGCTCCTCCCTTGCTTGGGTTCCACCCAAGTTGGTGAATCTTGCCTAGCTAGTAACAGTGAGCAAAATATAGAAGTTGCATAGTCTGCAAATCTGGGTGTTTTCTGGGAGAACACAGAGAAGTGCCCATCTGCAGAGTTCAGGCTGTGGTGGAGCTGCTGCACTAGAAGTCCCAGTCTGTGGGTCCTGCTGCTAGGAGCAGCAAAGGTGGATATGTAGGCACTGACCACCATCCTGGTGCTTCCTCAAGGAACATAAAGTTCTGGCAAGGTTGGGGCCACTGTCCTAGAAGCCCCAGCTGGGATTCTCACCCAACTAGGAGCAGTGGTGGTGGGTGGAGTAGCAGATTGCTATCTAGGTGTTTTCTAGGGGGAACACAGAGCTGTGTCAGCATGCAGAGTTCTGGTTGTGGTGGCACTTCTGCACTGGAAGCCCAAGTCATCATGTCCCACCTGGCTAGGAGCAGCAGGGGTTGGTGGAGTTACCAGGTTCAATGTCCAGGTGTTTCTAGGGGAATAAAAGAGCTGTGTCCATTGTCAGAGAAACTCATTTATTTCGAAGTGATCATTATTATCAAATCAACCTTCATTTTTTACAATATACTGAGGTGGACTGTGGGTTCTTTTCTTTCTATTGAGGCAGTAACCAAGTGCTGCATAAAAGCTCCCAAAATTACAAGTGCAAGAGTACACTAGCTCCAGGGCAGTGGTAACTCTGATCTTCATTTCTCCCTTTTATTTGATCTGTCCTAGGGAAGAAGCAGAGTCTACAGACCAGTCCTGCTTACCTCAAGCCACTTCATGTGGGAAGCTAATTAGCTGATGGGTTTATTACTCATATCTCTGACTTCATGACATATTCTTTGATATAATTTAGTACTCACATGTTTTCAATCTGTAAATATCCACCATAAGTTATTGCAGCATGCAATATATAGGTTCTCTATGTGTCTAGCTCCTAGCAAAGTTTTGAGGTCAATACATAAACAATGGTTAAGATCTCAGACTTGGAACAGGAAAAAAAAAAAAAAAAACAACAGATTTTAAATTTAATTCTGACTGTCATATATTAGCTAATTGTGTGACTTTCCAGGTTACAGATCCTCTCAATACTTAAGTTTCCTTGTCTAGAAAATGGGGTAAAACAGTACCTGAGATACAGTTATGCTTTGAAAATTAAATAAAATCTTGTGCTTAAGCTGCTTAGCAGAGGGCCTGACATTGTAGCAAATGTCTTAAAATGTTAGTTCAGGTTATGTTATATTTTGAATGCTACTGTAGGCAAAATGTTAACAAAATACCATCTCTGATGCATGATAACATGACCTTGAGTTAATTATCCAGCTCTCTTCCTTTGAAAACCAGATAATGCTAAGAATGTCAACATGTTTCTAGGCAACAGCTAAGAGTAAAATATATCCCTGAGCAGTAAACTACATCTGGACTGGAAAGAATTATAAACTACAAACATGTGATGAGTATGCCATGTTTTGGGGTTCTCTAAGTACTGTGTCACAGGTATCCCTCGTGGTGACTTCAGAAGCTATTCCTATTGAGTGTTAAACGAGATATTGTACCTTTTGGGATATAGAAGTACTAAGCCAGGGCAGCCCTATACCCACCAACGTGGAGCTTGCTTCTTTGGACCAGAAGTTATCCTCTGGGAAAAGACAGCTTCTGGGTGGCTAAAGTGCTGCCTTGACTGCCACAGAGAGAAAGGCTTGACACGGTCCTGCTAGCAAGCCATAGCTTTTCTTCTGTTTTCTTCTTAGTAAACTCCCAGCATGCACTATGATTGTCATGAGGGTCTCTAATGCTCACATAAGCCCAAGAAGACAGCTGGTGAGTATCCAGCACTGTCCATTGAAAAGTTAATTCTGTTGTGTATCCTTAATACATTTCCCAATGATCTTGGAATCTTAGGATTAGAAGCAATCAAACGTGCCATAACCTTTGACAACTTTCCTAGTGTAGAAAGTTCTGCAATCTTTGCAATTGCTGGCCAGCTGTCCCCGTCTCCAATACTTTCAGCACAGGAAAAGATTTCCCCTTTAGGAGTCCAGTGGATTGTCAGGAACTCCTCATCATTGTAAATTGCTTTGTCCTGGGCAGGAATCTGCCTACCTGTAGTATTTAAGAATTAGGTGTTTTGTTTTATTTTTTCTCTGTCTTGAGAGTTACACAAAATAAGTTTACATTCTTCTCCATGATCAATATTCACACAATTAAAGACAACAGTTTTGTCCTTAATTAATCTCATCTTTTGTTTGTTTGTTTTCCTTTTGAGATGGAGTCTCGTTCTGTCACCCAGGCTGGAGTACAGTGGTGTGATCTCAGCTCACTGCAACCTCCACCTCCCACGTTCAAGTGATTCTCTTGCTTCAGCCTCCCCAGTAGCTGGGACTACAGATGTACACCACCATACCTGGCTAATTTTGTATTTTAGTAGAGACAGGGTTTTGCCATGTTGACCAGGCTGGTCTCGAACTCCTGACCTCCAGTGATCCCAGGCCTTGGCCTCCCAAAGTATTGGGATTACAGGTGTGAGCCACCACACCCGAACTAATCTCATCTTTCCTCAACTATCCTTTATTGCCTTTTCACCTTTCTGCCTTTCTTCTTATACTAAGAAACCACATTCATCTTTCAGTTGTTTTCAGTATAGGTGGTACTACCTCAAATTCAGAGTAAAGCTGCACTACTTTAAGTAAATTTATTTTACATTATAGGAATACACAATTATTATTTTATACCTTGGGATAAGCAGATAATATAGAGAAGAAAACTAAAATGCTAAAACTCATCACAAAATATTGTTATAATATATGAATAACGATAATAAAGATATTAGTGAAATGGCATGCTTGAATGTATGCTTTGGACTAATACAATCTGTATTCAAATATTGGCATCACAAATTGTTAGGCATGCCAATGTGGGTAAGCTATTTAATTTAGCTAAGCCTCAGTTTTCTCACCTATAAAATAGGAATGGCAATCCTATAGATCTCAGTAGGTCATTAGAAAAGCAAAGAGATAATTCATGTAAAATCTCTGTCTGCCCTTGTCTGAAAGTTGCAGTATGAAAACCAGAATTACATGTTGATAAAACTGTAAGCTTCAATCTCTATTCTACCATTTACTAACTGTGAAATCTTGGGTGAATTGTTTAACCTCACTCCATCTTCATTTTCTCAGCTGAAAATTGAGATGGTAACAGACTA
The DNA here is from genome assembly GCF_001698545.2 of Rhinopithecus bieti. Lineage (NCBI taxonomy): Eukaryota > Metazoa > Chordata > Mammalia > Primates > Cercopithecidae > Rhinopithecus > Rhinopithecus bieti. The sequence goes on from NW_016807690.1 coordinate 2,790,770, forward strand.
TATTTTAAAGATGGGTGCAAAATGTTTTAGTTTGCCATCTCTTCTCATAACTTGCCAATTCTCTCAGCAAGAGGTGGATTCTCTAACCCTCCCTTTCAACCTGGGTAGGCCTTTGTGAGGACATGTAAATTCCAAGGCTTGGTCATAAAAGTTGACAAAGGTTCCATTTCTCTCTCTCTTTTCCTTCCCTCCTTCCCTCTTTCCTTCCTTCCTTCCTTCTTCCCTTCCTTTCCCTTCCCTTCCCTCCTTCTCCCCTTCCCTCCCCTCCCTCCCTCCCT
>NW_016807690.1:2791414-2819291 GCF_001698545.2 Rhinopithecus bieti
TCCCTCCCTCCCTCGCTTCCTTCCTTCCTTCCTTCCTATATTGAAAATACAGACGCCTAATATTCTGTATTTTAGGAGAGACTATATTGAAAATACAGATGCCTAAATAGTTGCAGCTCTTTTAGCTTTCAGCTACTTAATTCTTCCCAGCCCAGACACAGACTCGGTGAGCAAACCCTCCGATCATTCCAGCCCCAACTACCAACTGACTGTGATGATATTAGAGATGCTGGATGAGAATATACCACAAGGTTACTTGACGCCAAGAATCATGAAGGATAATGACAAAATAATTTTGTTGTTGTTTCGAGTCACTAGGTTTTGGGGTGATGAGTTAAGCAGCAATTGACAACTAATGCAAAAATAGAGTAGTGTTTGACCTATAAGGTTTGTAAGAGTCAAATTAAATAACACATAACAATTATTTAACATTGAGAAGTGCTTCTCAAACTTTAGCATCTAATAGAGTCAACTGAGGTCTCGTAAAAAAAAAAAACAAAAAAAACTGTGAGGTCCCACTCCCAGAATTTCTGATTTAGTGAGTATGGAATGAAGCCTGAAGACTTGTATTTCTAATATGTTCCTAGATATTGCTGACACTACTTGTCAGGGACCACATTTTGAAAACCATCATATAGAACAAATACTTAATTTGTGAACTTTATTCTTAGTGCCATTTTTAGTACTTACTGTTTTCATTTCATGAAACTTAATTAAGCACTGCCAGTTCCTTTGAGTAGAGAGGAAATTTACACCCAGTTTCTCTCCATAACTCAAAGTCTAGTTCATCTTCTCTATTTCAAGTGTTGATCACAATAACTTTCACATAACAAGTGCTTAACAATTGCTTCTTAGAGGATATATGAACCACTGACACTCCCACTTATGGGTTATGATATATTGAAGGGGGACATAGCTTAAGAACAGGAACGAGAGAAGAGAGAGGAATAGAGAGGGAGACAAAGAGAAAGAGAATTTAATGCTCCTTGCACTAAAACCATTTTGCTCCATGTAAGACAAGTTTTCACACTGTCTTTTTCTAACTTTAAGGTGTGCACCTCAAAACAGGAACATCTTGACTCCAAATATATATTTTTTAATTTGTTTCAGTCTCTTTAAAATGGAACAGTAAAAAAAGATGGAAACAGTTGGTAACAGAACTAGTAAAAACAAAACAAACAAACAAATAAAAACTGTTACTATACTGGTGTCTTGATTCTATTTTATGGATATTATTTAGTTAGATAAAAAATGCATCAACAATTGTTCAGGAGTTAGAGCACTCTTTAGCTCAGGATGCTGGTACATCAGCATTCATCTTAGAGAAGAGATCTTGTGGGTATAAACATAGAAAAATATGACTGGACGAAACCAGACTTGAGGATACCCAGGAGGCCTCTGGATGCCATATAGCTCAACTTTTAAGGGTACTTACAAGGTTAGTCACATCTATAAAGTCTATCAAGATTTCAAAGTACATATTTAATGTTTGCCTCCCTCCTTTCCTGTTCCATTTAGAGGAATATCATGAGAACAAATGGCGGAATCTATATAAAAGTTCTCCAGACCCGGAGAGCTCTACTTATATGTACTTTAAGTAACTAATACCTTGTTTTCTTATATCTAACAACTTATGTCATATTGGGAATTCAAATGTTAATTTGCCTACTGTGTAACTTATGTTTAATGTGTTGAGGATTATTCTGTACCTGTCATTTTTAAATGTTTAGGGAGATGCACAGGAAAAAAATGTGTTCTTTGTGCTTATGGAAGACACAATTTTGAGAGGAAGCCAACATTTGTGAGACAAACTTTGCCTTTATCAAACATGCTTGGGAACATGTCATTTTTTTTTTTTTGCTAAAAGTTTTCTGACATCAGCATATTGCTTTAGGAAAAAAACTGAACACTTACAGAGTGAATGGCAGAGTCTCTATTGGGTAGTTCATCCATCCATTTCTGGTCAGCCTCAGTTCCTTCAACTCTTCCACAGACAACAGATCTTTGAAATATATCAGTTTGTTAAATGTCATTTTGTGATAACATTGATGGAAAAAAAATCAATTCCTGGCCGGGGTCACTGTCTGTGTAGAGCTGGCATGTTTTCCACATGTCTTTGTGGGTTTTCCCCAGGTACTCTATGGTTTCCTTCCAAATCCACAAAGATGTGCATGTTAATAGGTGAACTGTCATGTCTAAATTGTCCCGGTCTGACTGTGAGTGTGTGTATGCGACCTGAGATGGAATGGCATCCTGTCCAGGGTCAGTTCCTGCCTTGTATCCTGAGCTACAGGGGTAGGTTCTAGCCACCTGTCACATTGAACTGAAGCAGGCATATAATTATCTTCCTTCTTTTGATTAATCTTTCCTAAATGTATGTATAGTTCACATTTATTTCCATACTTAATATTACAAGTGTTTTTTAGCTTTATTTAGAAGTTTGGTGACTTTTGTGACTGTAAGAATTTAGTTATTCTTTGTATCAATTAGCCTATGTAAAACTGGTTTCTTTATACATTGTTTCCTTACAAATAACAGTTTCCAAGAAGCTATGAAGGACCTTAAGTGAGGACTTATGGTACCCACAATCCTCCAGCTCCCTGGGCACAGCAGCTACCACAGCACATGCCATGCCCTTGCACTTTAACATGACTTTGCATTTGCATTTTTCTTTTCTCCCAGCGGTGCTTGCACAGTGTCTGATATACAGTAACTTTGCCTCACAAAGGATTTCTATAATTATGTATTCACGTTTTCTCATCACTGTATTTTTTTTAAATTTCACCGTTGCCTCTGCCAGTAGACTGTTCGATTAATCATAGTGTCCAGCTCACCTTTGAATCACCCCAGAAAGCCTAGTAGAGTGTCAGGTACTTCATAGATTTTTAATAGTTGTTCATTAAACAAAAAAGGAAAATACACATATTCTAAACAATTAGAATAAAATGAAAACTAGAATTAAATAAAATACTAAACCATGTTGTTCTAACAAAAGAGCCCATGGGCAGTGATGAAACTAACAATCACTTTTAGCTTGGGATGACTTCAAAGAGGAGGTAAAACTGATTACCACCTGTCCATTTGAGCATCTGAAAGCCAGTTTATGCGCTGGTGGCAGCAAGGGCACCTCCAGTTCAAATACCTATATATCTACCAACCTTATTTGTGAGGAAGCAGACATGGGCATTGAGTTTGGGAACTGACACTTGCTAACTGTACATGATTTGCTGGTATTTCACTAAGAGTTGGAGCATAGCTGTGAGATATAAATGTATGTCCATTTTAATGGAGGAGTAATCAGAGGCTCCAAGAGTAAACAAGTTACACAAAATCAAACATGAAGTGGCAGAGCTAAGATTCAAACCTGGAAGCATGCCAAAGTTCATGGCCTTTTTAATATATCACAAGGTTATTCAGTTACTGAGAGAAAGGGAAGAAGCAAAGCTTTCCTGTGGTAGAATATTTTCAAGGAAAGAGAGAAAACATTATTGCATATCTACTATTCATTCATTTAAGCTTTTAGTAAAGCTACATCCTAGGGATGCAATGGTGAGTATGAAAATAACACAAATATGTAGTCTGTTTTTGAGGAGCTTGTGTAAAGTAAGCATAGTTAAAAATCTACATAAACAAATGAGAACTTACCACTGTGTTATGTATGATTTTTGAAGAGTTATCTAGTGCTTTAAATTTCCTATAATGGAAAAAACTGATGTAGTCAGGTCTTTTCATCCTGATGAGAGGTAAAAATGGAGATGTAGAAGAATATCTGGGAAGTATCTGTTTGTGTCTTTTGCCCACTTTTTAATGAGGTTATTAGTTTTTGTTTGTTCAGTTGTTGAAGTTCCTTACAGATTCTGAATATTAGACCTTGGTCAGATGTATAGTTTGTAAATATCCTCTCCCATTCTGTAGGTTGTCACTCTTGTGAGACAGTCTCTTGCTGTGCAGAAGCTCTTTAATTTACTTAGGTCCTACTCGTCAATTTTCGTTTTCAGAGCAATGGCTTTTGAGAACCTACTAATAAATTCCTTCCCAAGGCCAATGCCCAGAATGGTGTTTCCTAGATTTTCTTTTAGGTTTCCTATAGTTTGACACCTTGCCAGTGGCCAGTAAAGATGAAAAAAAAAATGCTCACATCACTAATTATCAGAGAAATTCAAATTAGAACCGCAATGAGATACCATCTCACACCAGTCATAATGGTTATTATTAAAAAGTCAAAAAAAGAATAGTTGCAGGTGAGGGTGCGGAGACACTTATATACTGGTGTTGGGAATGTAAATAAGTTCAGCCAATGTGGAAAACAGTTTGGGGATTTTCAAAGAACTAAAAACAGAACAACCATTTGACTGAGCAATCCCATTAGTGAGTATAAATCCAAAAGGAAATAAGTTGTTCTACCAAAAAGACAGCTGCACTTTTATGTTTATTGCAGCATTATTCACAATAGCAAAGACCAGGAATCAACCTAGGTGCTATCAACAGTGGATTGGGTAAAGAAAATGTGGTACATATACACCATGAAGTATTATGTCGCCATAGACTGGATTTAATACTATATTATCCATCTATTAGATTCAGCTGTAAGTAAAATCCTCTTCCCCCAGTTTCTCAAACATGAGATGTTCCCTCTTGCTCCTTTTGCTTGTGCTGTTTCCAATGTCTGGAAAGCTTCTTTCAAGTTCTTCCTCTCTGCTGACACACACACTCAGGGATTCCAGCTGTTCTTTTATTTTTAAATTGTTTCCCTTTTTTTTAATTTCAACTTTTATTTTAGCTTCATCTGAGGGAAGAAACTGTGTACCAGACCCTTCCACTTAAGAGAACCTGAAATCTGGGAAAATGGGGAGGTTTTATGTCCAGGAAAAGATCAACTTTGATTTCAATGAAAGCATAAAGCTAGTCTTGTTAATTTTCTTCTCTTCTTTAACCATGATGTTTCTCACTGCATGGTGAAGACGACAGAGTAAACACTGAAGCCACAGATACTCAAGCTGCTAAGTATGATGGATTTGCTTCAGAGTGACCAGTGGAAGGACTGTTATAAACAAATGCAGATTTTTGAGAAATCTGGCACATTTAAGGAGAATAAGCACAATGTTTGGATTGTGGAAGATTTGGGCTCAAACTTTAATCTTTCTTTACTAACTGGGCCAGCTTGAGCAGGCAACTTAAATCCTCAGAGCCTCAGGTTTTTTATCTGTTGTAATGACCATTGTAATGAGTAAATAGGAGAATACATGTAAAGTGCTAAGCACATATTCAATACTGTTCCCTTGCCTTCTCCTTTCCTTCATTCAATTCCATTTTATCTCCTTACACTAAATGTATTGCTTTCTGTCTTCTGACAAAACGCTTCCTGTCCCAACTTCCTCTTTTTTGTTTTGGTATTTTTCTCTTTTATTCCTGGTGATAAATCAAAGAAGACCTTACTTTTATTACCTGCAAGCTATATCGAATTCCAAAGAGTGTTGTTCTATCAAAAGTCAGGGCTAATCTCTTCTAAGTTATTTTTTTCTTCATAGAAATAATACTGTATACCATACTGTATAATTGCATTGTTTTTCACAGCACGAAAAGAAAATAATACAGACAATTGACATTTTTGTCCATTTCAAAGACAAGAGGTGCCCAGAAATCTATGCTGAATTAATGACAATCACTGAGCTGTTTATTTCATTAAAAGTAAGTCCTTTGCAACAAAGGTGGGGTAAGGAGTCCAAGTAATGGGTATGTAAATTTGTATTTGTCACACAAAGTAATAGGTGTTTTTGGAGTAATATTTCATAAAGATACACCCCTTTCCTTTTCAATTTGCAACAATTCCTGTTACATGAAAGCCACCACTTAAATGCATATTTTCTTGCCATAATTTGTTCACTATTATTATTATTATTTTTGAGATGGAGTCTCACTCTGTCACCCAGGCTGGAGTGCAGTGGCACGACCTTGGCTCACTGCAACCTCCACCTCCCGGGTTCAAGCAATTCTCATGCCTCAGCTTCCCGAGTAGCTGGGATTACAGTCATGTGCCACCACGCCCAGCTAATTTTTTGTATTTTTAGTAGAGATGGGGTTTCACCATGCTGGCCAGGCAAGTCTTGAACTCCTGAGCTCAGGCAATCCACCTGCCTCAGCCTCCCAAAGTGCTAGGATTACAGGCATGAGCCAACAAATTTGGCTATTGTTAACATCACTAAAAAGACGTGTTGTGTCAGACTTGGAAATGCAAGGTATTCTAACTGGGGGCTATGCTTGAAGAATAGAAATATTTTGCAATTTCCCTTGGTTGAGCCTCTATATTAGTGCTGGAAGTAGCACCCTTGTTTTGGATGCAAGTTGTATACCTATAGTCAACACTGTCTTTGTGTTAATACAGGGTGGCAACATAGCTCTGCCTCTGTGTATTGTTACTGTTTTTAAGAAACAGCTTTGAATAAAGGAAAGCATTGTTCTACTTCATTCTTCCTATAAATGTAGTCACCATTCCATTCATCATTTATCACCATTTTTCTTGTCTGTAATACCCCAGTAGACAGTAAGCTACTTGAATCAGGAGAGTTTATCTTGTACATCATTACACACCTAGCACATAGGAGTGTTCCATAAGTGAACTGAATTTTTAAAAATAAGAAAGATTGTCCCTATCTCAATACATCTACCATTTGTTTGCCATGGGTCCGAGAGTCTTTCTCTTCTTGCAGATTTTCTCATAGCTTTTCTCATAAGAAGACATAGAGAAAAACAAATTGCTACATCCCTGGTATGTATTGGATATTATGTTCTGTGTTTTCCATATATTATCTTATTTAATTTATATCACAGTTATCACATTTAAACAGGTTTTCCCTGTTTTTCAAAAGGGGAAACTATGGCTCAGAGAAATTGAGTGAACCTTCTCAATGTCACATAGAAGTAAAGTGTCAAAACCTGGATTTGGAGATCTGGGAAAGATGGGAAGAACTGTCTGTTGGGTGTAGGGGGAAGCAGGACCGAATGCTAGAAGGGAGAAGAAGAGAATCATGCTAAATGAAGAAAACGGACCACAAGAATTCCAATCCAACAGAAAATATAAGTGAATAGGATTATTTACTTTGTATCACACCTATTTGAAAAAGTCTAACAGCAATTTGAACTTCAAATTATTGAACCTCTAAGTATAACTTTAATTATATGTATATCAAGTTGAGAATACAGTCTACTTTCTGAATAAGAATAATCCATAGTAAACTAATAATAAGAGTTTACTGAAAACAAAATACATTCATTATTGATTTCTTACATATTTTATACAACTAGAGGGGAAAAATTTAGACTAATATGGTCTTGTGCCGCAATTGCTAGGTCTATTTGGTTTTGTGAGCCAATTGGCTTAGCATAAAGGGCACAGAGTCTCTCTCAGGGCCATTTTAAGTAAAGACAATCAGGCAGTGATGCAATTATAGCACCTGCAAATATTATTGTAACCTTTTTCTACCTGCTTTCTACCACAGGTGGGGTTCCCAGGGAAGCAAACTCTGAAATGGAATTTAGCATGCAGGATATTTAAGTGTGCCCTTGGGAACACCATCTGTAGAAGGGATGGGTGGGAAGCAGAATTTGACAGAAGGAGAAGTCAAGCTGCAATGTGACCAACTACAGCCTCTGCCTACCAAATAGAGAGGTGTGGAGCTAGAGGAGCCCCTATAAATTATCTCAAGGTAGGATTTGATGACCAGGCCTTTATATTCCTGGTGGATTAGTCACTCAAATTGGGCCATGCTGGGACAAGGCTTGATTTTGAATGAGGCAACCCTCTGCAGCCCAGGCAATCCCTGAAGGACCTGATAGCTGAAGGCTGTTGCCTGACAACTCACCAGAGCTAGAGCAACATGTTTTTAATGAAAGAGGAATCTGGGTGCTGGTGCTTCACAACATCCACCAAAAGGTCCAATTGATAATAACACCTTCCTTGAGATGTCCTTACGAAAATCAGGATATTCAGTTATGGGAAGGCCTTCTGTTCCTGTGAACTATTGCCGTGGTTACTTGGTTCTTCTAGTCTGCTTGCATTTACTTATACTTCTTATATACAACTTACAGCATTCATTCAGGTAAAAAAAAAAAAAAATTTTTTTTTTTTTTTTTTTTTTTTTTTCTGGTGAATTTTTGTTTGTTATATCGCAGTTGAGCTTATAGACAGATCTTACAAAGTATATGTGTTAGGTCAGACTGTTATAACAATATCACCTTGTGGGTGGCCTTAAACACCAGAAACATTTTCTCACAGTTTTGGAGGCTGGAAGTCCCAAGTCAAAGTGTCAGCAGATTAGGTTTCTGGGGAGCAATCTATTCCTGGCTTGCAGTTAGCTACCTTCTAGTGATGCCCTCACATAACCTTGCCTTGCTGTGCACAGAGAGAGACAGAAATCTTGGGTGCCTCCTCCTGTTTTTGTAAGGACATGAGCTCTACAGGATTAGGATATTAAGGGCCCACTTTTAGCACCTCATTTAATCTTAATTACCTTCCTAAAGGCCCTGTCTCCAATACAGTTACAATGGGAGTTAGAACTTCAACATATGAATTGAGGGGATGCAAATGAGTTCATAATACAAAGTAATTAAATTAAAAATTGTGTCTAATTTCAAGTGTTGTTCAAAATGTGAATGCTTCTTTGGTTATTGATTCTACTTTGTAGAGTCTTGGTAAATGTTCTTTAACTGAGAATAACATAAATTGCCTTAATCATTTGATTTTAATTGGTTGTCCTACTTATCTTTATATTTAGGCTTCCTCTGAATTTACCCTATTATTATATATCTGGGATTCATGGTTCTAACCCAAAACTTATTTTCTATAATTGCTCATTTAACCTTCACTTTGTTCAGGACATTCTAGAAAATGTCTAATGTTTCCTTTGGTAGAGAAATTGCACATACAGCTGAGATGTGTACGATTCTGTTCTCTCATGTTAGTTGGGAAGAATAAGTTATGAGAAATTGGTGGAAAATTCTGTAATTTTGATTATAATGCATGAGCATTCCAATTATTTTATTTCAAAAAGTCTGCCTTCAGCAGGTGCCTACCTTTTGACCATTCAATTCTGTTTCTACATTCTTACGCCAAGGAAATAACCAGAAATATATGTGTACGTAGATGCGTATGTACAGACAAATACACAGAAATAAACACACACATACAAATACATTTGTTAGAGCATTATTAAATTTAAAAATTCCAAGCAATCTGATGATATAATAAGACTCTAGTAAAGTAAATTATGACACAACTCCTCAATAAAATAACATATAGCCACAAAAACTGCCTGGAAAATAATATTTAATGACAATGACAACTCATCATATTTTAAGTAAAAATACAATTTGGTTTCAAAATAGTTTAGAAAAATTTTGTTGTGTGTTTCTGAATATATCTGTGCATAGAAACATATTGAATGGTACATAGCAAGCTATTAATAGTTGCTATCCTTAATTGGTGGGGATATTAATAATGTTTATTTTATTCTTGTTGTTTTAACTATTTCTACGTTTTCAAATTTCCCATAATTAAAATGTCTTAATTAGATAATTAAAGACATAATAGTCTATATTTTATCAAAAGTAATAAAGTATTACTCAATCTAATACAAACACAAATAATAGTTAATATTGATTGCTTACCATATACCTATTGCTGCCCTAAGATCTCTACACTAACTCATATAACCCTAAAAATCTAAACCAACCTTCCATCCGTGATTTTCTTGTGTCTTAAAACAATAACAATGAAAGCAATAACAAAATTTTTCTACAGTTATTGTTTCTTTATTGTCAACTATACATAAGCTACGTTGCAACAATATTGAATTATGGAACAGAAAAATACTTCTACAATTGAGGAAAACGTATTAAAGAGTGAGACATTTATTCATGATGAAGAAAGGCTGAAGGAAATGGAAATGAAAACATGAGAGCAGATGACAGATGCTTAGGCCTGGTTGTCAGGGTTTGGAGAGTTAATCTAGTCTTTTCTTATAGATGAAGAGAAGCTTCCCTAAGAGAAAAATGAATACGCTAAGGGTATCCAGATTTGGAACTAGAACTCTGGTCTCTACTCTCAGTTGACTGATTTTCCATTCTATCAAACTACTTTTAATAATTGATCTTACCCTCTTAGGATTATTCATGCATGGAACCTAACATTAGTCCATCTGAATTTTAAGTTTTCTTTTAGATTACAAAATTCGATAAGTGCTTATCATTTCAAAAGTTCTTTCACAACGTATTAGCTTACAGTCTGGCCTTTTAGTCAGTATTGATTCTCCTTAACCACCATATCAAAATTTAAGCAATGCCAGATCTTCATATTTAATCCTGTAAGGTAGGTATTAATTTTTTTGATAATTAAAAAATATAAAGATTGAGGTTAATAAAAAAAAACTTGTCTAATGGTATACACATATTAAAAACTTGCTAAGGTAAATGGCCTTGGAAAGCAGAGCCATTTTACTTGAAAACTTTTTCTTTTTATTTTACAGGGAATCCTCTCTCTCTTTCTTTACTGGAATGCTTTGTCACAGAGAAAATCACATAAAGAGTTGCAAACTAAAAAATACAAAAATTTGGTCAGCTGCAGTGGCTCATGCCTGTAATCCCAGCACTTTGGGAGGTCTAGGTGTGTGGATCAGCTGAGGTCAGGAGTTCAAGACAAGCCTGGCTGACATGGTGAAGCCCCATCTCTACTAAAATACAAAAATTAGCTGGGCGTGGTAGTGCATGCCTGTAATCTCAGTTACTAGGGAGGCTGAGGCAGGAGAATTGCTTGAACCCAGGTGGCAGAGGTTGCAGTGTAGCTGAGATCATGCCACTGCACTCCAGCCTGGGTGACAGAGCAAGACTCCATCTCAAAATAATAATAACAATAATAATAATTGTTAATATAGAAGTATGTTCAAATTTGTAACATTTCCTTCTAAAATGTTAGTACTGTAAATGAAAAAAAGATGGGCATTTTGATGTAGACACAGATCTGAAATAGGAGCCATGAATAGCAGATGCAAATATTAGCTTCAGTATTTAATTAATTAATTAATTTACTTTGCAATACAATGTATTTAGAAGACTCAGGTTCACGTTGTTGTAAATAGTACCTGCTATTTTAAAGTATTCCACCTTGTAATTTCAGGATACTTTTCAGTTAAATAAAAATGGAAGGAAAATGTATTTGAAGGGTTGCATTAAATAATAATGACAATAATAATTAATAATAATAAAAAAATGGAAGTCTCTTTTGTCAGTGCTTTCTCATATATTTACTGTTGTATCTCCAGGGCCTAGAAAAGCATCTGGCACATAGCAGGAGATAAATAAACATATCGGGAATGCAATAATAAAGAACCCACAGACTAGATCTTGCTCTTTGATTTCTGCACCTTCCTGTCAACCAGTGATAGGTTAATTATCAAAATAGATTAGAGAAGAATTAATCATTTTGAATGCAATGCTTCTACTACTAGGAATGAGTAAGCGCATGTGAAATTTTCTAATAAATGGGGTTAGAGGAGCAGTGTAATGCACTTTTTCCATTCTTCCTTCCATCTGCTACTTCCTCTGTTTTAATAATCTCAGGTTGAATGCCCAATTTAATGTTCCTTACAAGAAAGTGGGCTAAAAACTAGCACTGAAAATTCTAACTTTTCTCTCTCCTCAATTATAATTGGGGTTAGACATTTGATTTTATGACCATAGGCGATTTTACATATCTCTAACCCCAGCTGGACCTTTGCTTCTGGGCATTGATATCTTGGGCATTCTTGTTAGATCTGTTTGTGGTTGCATGACCTACAACCAGATTTGTATATATTGGGTTTGACTATATGACCTTTGTAATGAATATTCTCCATGGACCCAAAGCTTATCCTGATAGTCATCAGAATCCTACAGGATTTTCTATCTGAAAATAGTCATTCTTCATTATTACATTTTCTAACCTAAAGCTTTCAATTGACACTCCCTTTACACTAACCCCTCAATTTCCAATAAAATGTTAGAATACAAAATTCCATGTTTAAAACTGCTTGCTAATAAATTACTAGCCATTAATTCTTCAGGGATTAATATCTTGTTCTCAAATGCCAGTGAGGATATTAGACAGGAAATACACACACAAGTTGCTAGCTTTGCAAGAAGGCTTTGTGAGATCACAGTGCTAGCAAGCACTGCTAGCTTACACGCTTGTCTCTATTGCAGGTGAGGGGTCTAGGCCAGAGAGAGCAGGAGAGAACACAAAGAGTCATCAATGTCAAGGCCTTAGCAGACATGTAAAGCTAGTCTTTCAAATTGTACCCATTGGGCAGCGGAAAACACTAAGTATCATAAAATAATAACTAGTTTTTTATTGAGCACTTAATTTGTGACATGTGAATCTGAGTGTTTCACATGTTTTAATTATTTAATCCTAAGAGCAATTTTATGCTGCAGGGTAACAATATAGAAGTCAAAAGACATAATTTTAATATTCTGGCTAAGACCTCACTCCTATAAACTGGCAGTGTCGAGATTCTCATCCCAAAAGAACAGTCCTAGGCTCAGTTGCTCATTTACTTAACTATCATGTCCCTTTAATAATATGACGTGTGTGTGTGCGTGTGTGTGTGTGTGTGTGTGTGTTATCCTAGCGCTGCTAGTTTAATACATTTTATAATCTTGGACATGATACCCCTCTGAATTGGCTTTTGTTTTTATCTAAATGTTAATAAAAATAACAAATTTGAAGAACTGCAAACACACAAACATGTCTATTTTGACTATCCCACTATATTAGGAACTCAATAAATGTTCATTTTAATATCTCTAGTTCTAGATTTCTAGGAAATATTGTTGAATCAATGAATACTAAATAAAATGTACAAAAGAACAAAATCATTTCTAAATTATACATATGGGGTAATATTAAAAATTATATCACCTACAAATTCATTTATAGTTCTCAAAGTTTAAAATATTTGCAACCAAGTATATATTTACTATGGGTTAGGACTATACATTTAAAAATATAGCTTGTCTAATTGTAAAAGCAATTTGATGTTCAGACAGAATCATTCAATCTTCAAAACCTTTATTTTGTTATTTAATAGTCTTTTTCACATTATCAAGTAGAACATTATTATAACAATAAATTCCCCCAAACAAGCAAATCAACTTCCAAAGGACTATCAAAAACACCATTTCATTGAATATTCTAAAGATTCCCATGTGTAACAAGTGAAAAGCAAGTAAAGTCACAATTAACTGAAGTATAATCCTAAACCCTCTCTTCAGCAAAATTAATCCACCCTAAATTCTCTCTAGCAAATATTAGTCCAAAACATTTTTTTAAGAGTCCTGGTTTACAAGGGCATATACATTTTGTCTTACTAGATGTTACCAGAAACATGCATTTTCAATCTGCTAGGCAAAAATAAATGCACATTTTTCTTCAAAGTCCAAGGAAACTGAATTTATGTGCCTTACCTTTTACTTACATAACACAGATTATTATATTCTAATGAGCTTTTCTCAATGCTACTTAAAAATGGAATTCAAATGTTTTATTTTTTTTCTCCAGTACAATGAACTCTAGCAAGAAAACACAATTTATCAAATAATTTATTGAGTAACTGTATATGACAGGAACCTTCCTAGATTCTCAGAAAAGGTGAAAAATATGATTTTAGATTGATAATAATAAAAATTATCATTTATCAAGCACTTCAGACAATGTTAAGTGTGATAATGGGGTATATGAAGACATGTCAAGTAAGCAGAAGAGAAAGAAAATAGCTGCCTGTTTGCTGGTGATAGGGACAGGAGGTCTCGACTGGAGCAGAGCAGAGGAAATTCCCCACTGGGCCTTGCCCCACTATGTGGCCATGCTGTTTCACATTCTCAGCAGAACAGATGAGGTCACCAGCAAACACGAAGACACAGGAAGCTCCCAAACTGCTTTCCCACCATATATGGAATATGTGTATGGCTTGGATTGATAAACTTAACCTAAGTGAGTCTGGAAGCCAATTTAGAATCTAGGTATTTTTACCCGGGGGATTTCTTTACTCATTTACTCATTCTTGTTATTCCTGAGACACACATACACACACAATGGCTAAACTCAAAATCTTATCAGAACCTAATAACCTATTTTCTGTGCTAATTCTGTTTCTGAGGACACCAAAATAACTAGATTGACAATCAGATTTTCTCACTATAGTGATAATCAAATGGAATATTCATTTATTATCTACTTGCCCGCTCTGCAGTCAAGATTGCAACATATATTCTAACAGTACATTTGGACCTGTGATGAAATGCCCTTAATAATGACGTTCACAAAGGTAGTGAAGTAGTGACACCAGTCTGAAATCTTGAAACATATTATTGAAAAAACATTCTCCCAGACTTGCAAAACTTGTCTACTAACTGTATAGCATTTCTTTTATAAAAGCGACAATGCAACCATTTATTATAATTTACCTAAAAAGAATCCTATTTAATATGCTAAACTTTCAAAGGCAGTTTCTCTTTCAAAATAAAATTTTATCTTCAAAAATAAATAATTTAGTCCAGGCACAGCGGCTCACACCTGTAATCCCAGCACTTTGGGAGGCCGAGGTGGGTGAATCATGAGGTCAGGAGTTCAAGACCAGCCTGGCCAAGATGGTGAAATTCCGTCTCTATTAAAAATACGAAAATTAGCTGGGCGTAGTGGCAGGTGCCTGTAATCCCAGCTAGTCAGGAAGCTGAGGCAAGAGAATCGCTTGAACCCAGGCAGCAGAGGTTGCAGTGAGCTGAGATCGTGCCACTGCACTCCAGCCTGAGCGACAGAGTGAGACTCCCACTCAATAAATAAATAAATAAATACATAAATACATACATAAATAAATAAATTCAGCTTATAGGCAGTCAATGATTCTAAATGGGACACTGGATTTAGACATAAGTGACACAAAAATTGGATGTGCTAAGCTTGACAGTTTTAAGAATTATTAGTCTGACATGCAGACCCTTCTGTCATCTGAATTTCATAATTCAGCATATCAAAGTCTCCTAGTTCTAGTAAATAGTAAGCTACTTTTTGGTATGGAATAATGATAAGTTTAAATGAAAAAAATGAATGGCATCTGTTATAATCAAGGACAACTGGCAGACACAGTATAGAGCAGATATTTTCAAATTTGTGGTCACTTTCTATATGTCTTTCCATGAGAAGTAGAAAGCATTCAGATACTTCAACAAATTTTGTCTCTAAAATTTTTTTTTCTGTGTAGGATCAATGTAGATTTTTTTTAACAGTAGATCCCAGTTTTGCCAACAGAGTTTAAAAAATGTTTAGTTGCATGTTAACACAAAAAAATAAAGTGAAAGTATTTTTAAAGTTAGGAATAAAGTAATGAAGCGATAGGGGAAAACTTATTTATTCATAATTTTGACAAATAGTATTTGAGAGACTACTATATTCAAAGCATAGTTTTAGGCACTGGGAATTCACATGTAAGTCAGACAGAACCTACTTTTTAATGAAGGAGACATCCACAAAACAAATAATATAACTTATAATGATAAAGTCTTTTTGTTCACTTATCCCATATTTGTTGAACATCTACTATGTGTCATAGATACTAGAGGGTTCTAGGCATTTTTCAGCGAATAAAACCAACAATCCCTGCCCTCATGAGGCATGCAAATTAATTTTATGAAGAAAATAAAGCAGGATGTGGTGGGACTAACAGACTTGATTTTTTTATGATGGAGGAAACAAAGAAAGCCCAAGGGAATGATCTGTTAATAGATAATAGAATGATAGGAAAGAGTGAGACATGGAGAATTGGGAGGATACAATTCCAGGCAGATAAAACAGCAATTTAAAAGGCTTTGAAACAGACAAGAGCTTGGAGGATTCTAAGAATAACAAAAGCCTTGTTGTTGGAAGAGAGGTGGCATGGAAGTGAGTGGTATAAGGTAAGATTTCAGGGAGATAAATGGGGACCAGCAAATGTAGAGCCTTGGAGACCACAGTAAAATGTCTGGATTTTGATCCCAGGATGATGGGAAGTCAATAGCAGGTCTGAAGCTGGTGAATGACGTGATCATTTACCTTTTAAAAACACCATTCTCAGGAATATATAGGCAATAAAGGGGGCAGGCATGGAAACAGAGAGACAATTAAAAGGGCTATTGAATTAGAAAAAGAAAGAGGCATCAATGGCTTCTTTAACATCATGCTTAGAAAAGAGTGCTGGTTTTGAATCTGGTTAGAAGTGGTTAGATTGATAAATATTTTGAAGTTAGAAGACAAAAATATGTGCTGATGAATTTGAGGTTGGTTGTTAGGGAAAGCAAAGATTTAAGAATGTCACCTAGGTTTTTGGTCTGATCAATTGGATAAACTAAGATGCCATTTACAGAGACATAGAATAAGAGAGGAGTGGGCTATTGATCATGGAATGGGAAATCATAAGTGTATTTTCTGGACATGTTAAATTAGAGATACCTATTGTAACTGAGATGCCAAAGAGGTCATGATACGTTCAAGTCCATAGCTTGTATAAGAGTTTGGGGCTGGAGATAAATTTGGAAATCAATGGCATTGATATGAAATTCAAAGCTATAAAACTGAGAAAAATTCAGCTAAGGAGAGAGGCAGGAGGGAAAAGGTAAGAACCAAAGATTGAGCCATAGGCCTCCTTAGAATTTACAAGTGGAAAGAAGAAAAAGAGTTAGCAAACAATTTCAGGAGGGAGCATTTAGTGATGTGCACATAGGTTCCAAAGTAGGTGTTAGCAGTGGAAGGAAAAGCAGAGGAACTGGATGGAAGCTCAGAGGGAAAAAAAGCATGATCTAATGAAGTGAGCAAGGATTTCTCTATAGAGGGAAAACTGAATTCAAGGTGGAGAGATGCTAGAATTGACACAGAAATGGTAAGGAACAATAGCGGAAGCAAGTTGTTACAGTAATCAAAACACACAATCGTGATGGCTTGCTCCATGATGGTGGCAGGAGGAACTTGACAGATAAATTAGAGATCTGTCTGAGGAAAGAGTGTCCAGATTTAATGATGGTTTCATATTGGGAGTGAGGAGAGGGTGGAGTCAAACGTGAATTTTGCATTTTTAGAGTAATTGTAATGTGGATTATTATCCTATCTAATGTACTACTTTTTAAATATTCCATAATAATTATTACTACGAGTGTTAGGAAAAAATTACCTACACCTTCAACTACCTTACCAGAAGTAATAGTATTCTTTCCACATTTTAACAATATACTTGTATATAATTTTGCATGTGGCAATCCTAACACACATAAACATCTTTGGTTTATTTTTTCAATTTACATCAACTCATAAACATTTCTATGCTGCTTCATGCATCTATAATTATAATTTAAGTGAAAACACATTATTTCATACACTAGAAATAATATAGTTTACCACTTTTCCATTTTTGAATGCTGTGATTACCTTTAGTTTCTAAGCACTGAAGCCAGCAATGCATGCCCATGAACACGAACGGACATTTTCTATTTTTGCATTATATTTACAGAATATGTTTCAAGATGTTGTAAACAAACAAATATTACCAATTGCTCTCCAAAACTGTTTTGCCAGTAAGTAATTCTCTCAAGAATATACCAGTGTTCCAAGTTCACCACAATCACAATAACATTAAATATTTTTCTTAAAGCCATCTTCGGATATAATATGCATGAGTTTTTATTTTATTGTTATTTTAAATAGTATGTTTCACTTCTAGTATGATCATTTAGTTTATTAAATGCTCTCTTTATTTGCTAAGCATTTATTTTTTAAATGTACTTTTTACTTTTGATTTTTATGTATATATCACAGTTGTACATATTTATTGGATACATGATGTGATATTTTGATATACACGTGGAATGTGTAATGGTCAAATTGATATAATTGGAATATCCATGACCTCAAGCACTTAGAATTTCTTTGAATTAAGAACATTCCACTCTTTTAGTTATTTTGAAATAAAGAATAAATTAATGGTTATATTAAGCCCTTTAACTCATTTAAAATGTGCATTTCCTCAGCCAGTTATATGGACTCTTTATATAATAAAGTAATTAATCATAATGAGTTCCCCTGAAGAACTTTCATGTGATTAAAAAAATAAATAAATAAAACAGAATATGGAACGATAAGATGAAAGTTTCTGTCTTGGTTCAGCATTTACTAGTTAGATTTGAATCCTGGTTCTCTGGTTAATGAATTGTGCTTTTGAGCTGACTTGGGTTTAATTCTTTCCTTTCTCTGAATCTGGTAAGGTAAATCATAATATTTTATATTATTGGCTTTTGGATTTAAATAAGTTAACACAGGTGTACATGCCTTATTAAGTGAAAACTCATATACATTTTTAGAAATATTATTAAAACTAACAGGAATTTTGGGCATTTCAGTTGAGCACTTGGGAGGCAAGCAGTGCAATTCTTACATCATGGAAGCCATAACAGGCAGAGGCTGCCCCTTCTGGTACAAATACCAGGTCAGTCTTTTTTTAAGTGAGGAATAAAATTCATGAACTATTGATGCCATTAAATAAGTATACATAAATATATTTAATTTTAATTGTTGACTTAGCCACCTGAAGAAAAAATATCAAAAATAAAAATTATGAAATTTAGAAATTAGATGAGAATTCCCTGAAATGTGTGATACATATCTTAGATTTTCATATAGTATAATGTAAGAGAGAGAGCAAAATGTAAAATGTTTCTAGCACCAAGTCATCTAGTATGTAAAAGATACTTAGGATTTTTGATGGCATTTTAATAATGAAAAGTAACTACATAGTAATTTTTTATGCTAGATTAATAACACTAATGAGCAAATTGGACCTTCATGACTATAATTATTTTTTTAAATTATAATCTGAAAGATGTTGGATTTCACAGTTACTTAAAGACTTGATTCCAGGTAATTCAATAAAATAAGTTATTAATAAAAAATAAGAGTTTCTAACTCAGTTGATAATAACATAACAAAATATTATATTTTATAGAAAGAATAAATATTTCTTCACTAATAATTTTTACAATGCATGTACTCATGTTAGTTCTTAAATATTTGAAACATTTTAAAATTACAGAACATAAACTCAAAACTCAAATTAAGTGTTGTAATTATTATTTTCTTCTTTCTTAAGTGTGATATCTCCCTTTTCCCAAATATTTGTTAAACTCAGATGCTGAATTTATCAAAACTATAAGCTAAGAAATGCCTTTAGCCAAAGCACAGAATAATACTTTTCTGATGGTTTTACTTCCACTACGTCTCCTCTGCTTTGAAGTCTTTTTTCTTTTGTTCCTCCCTTACACAAAGAATAATTCTAAACTCTGGCATGGCCAGGAAAATGTTTATAGTTACTATTGTCACCTTAAAATTTTCTAGTTACTATTATAACTTTGATAATTTAAAAACAATTAAGAAAATATAAACTATTTTCACCTCTGTTTTTCATTTAAATATAGATATTAGGTACACAATGGGACAAATAAATTCATCTAATTTATTTGATAGATGCTACTCAAGGGCTGTATTTTGCTACGATCTTGGAAATCTTATCTGACAAATTTAAACTAAGAGCCACTTTTGCAGCAGTGACTTCCATGGTTTGCACCTGTATTGAGAATATCATATTTCTTGTGGATTATCTAGAGCTTCATCTTCCTGTAAAACTTTTCCATCCTCTGAAATTTACATGATCCCTAATTTCTCTTAACTATGTGTTTCTGTCTCAGTATACGTATCACACATGTGTGCTCCTGGAGTCTGCACTTGTAGTGGTACAAAGTTAAACAGCAAAACCAAAATCACTAGATGAAATAAATGTTTCTGCTCATTGTTAATCATGAGTTCAGAATGAAAATGGTTAAAAGATAAATATATCATCTTCTTTTGACAAAATCTGCTGTAAAAACAAAACAAACAAACAAAAAACCTATTTCAGGTAATGACATCACTCTCCACTCAGTATTCTGGAACCCAGGCATCATCTTTCCCTCCTTCCCCTCCCTGTCATTTATATAGCCAAAGTATTCCTTAAAATCTCGTTCTCTTTCTCTTTGCCTTCTACCACTCTTCTAGTTGAATTCCAATCACAACTCATCAGCACTAGTGAAACAGACCCCTAAGGTGTTATCCTGTCCTTATCTTGTCCATCTCAAATCCATATTACCGACAAACAGATTTATATAGTTTGGATTATTTTATTTTAAAGTATTAAATACTTCAAGGTTATAGAAAACCAAAAAATATTGCAATCACCTGTGTACTTATCACTCAGACATTGTGTTTTATGGCTTCAGGTCATTTGAAGTCATGGCTACTGCTTATGAAACACTTCTATGCCAGTGTTAGAAGTGTTACTATTTTCATGACAAAGGTGCTTTTGCACTTTTATTATTCCTACATTAGTCTGCTTGGGCTGTTATAACAAAATACCCATAGAATGGATGGTTTAAACAATGGACATTTATTTCCTCACAGTTCTGGAGACTTAGAGCCCAAGATCAGGGTGTAAGCATGGTTGGGTTTTGGTGAGGGCTCTTTTCTTAGCTTGCATATGGCTGCCTTCTCACTGTGTCCTCACATGACGGAGGAGAGAGAGAGAGCACGAGAGAGAGAGCGCCCCTGTTGGCCTTGAAGATAGAAGGCCCTATCTTCAAGCACGTATATAAGCCCAATTTTCTCCTAAAGATCCTGTCTTCAAATAGTATCACGTTTGTGGTTAGGACTTCAACGTACAAGCTTTGGGGTGGGTGGTAAGGACATAATTCAGTCTATAACAATTCCTATTTTAGAGAAATAGGAAACTGAGATATGGAATACTTTAGGAAAAATGATATAGACAGAGAGGTTAAATAGTCTAAAAGTAATAAATGGTAGTACTGGATTTTGAACTCAGTGACTCTATCTCTTAAGTTTACATTCTTAGCCACTATGGTACTCCCTCGTCTAGAAAAATACAGTATTACAACTATTACCAAAGTTAAAGATTTTTTTTTCCTTTTCCAGAGGCAAGCACTATTTTGAAGCTCATGCTCATTTTCCTGTTATTCTCATTGTATATTTATGTATACACACAGATATGTATACACACATAAACATACATGTGTATATATAGTATAGATATGAATATATGTGTATATAGTATAGATATACACATACACATACGAATATATTATCAATATTTTATTACATATGTCTATAACATTTTCAGTATATATACTGACTATATATTTATATATTTTGTATATATGTACAAACATATAGATTCAGTATATATATAGATTATATATAAAAATATGTGATATATATATATATATTTTTTTTTGAGATACAGTCTCACTCTGTCGCCCAGGTTGGAGTGCAGTGGTACAATCTCGGCTCACTGAAACCTCCACCTCCCAGGTTCAAGTGATTTTCCTGCCTCAATCTCTTGAGTAGCTAGGATTATGTGGGTGCACCACCATGCCTAGCTTTTTTTTTTTTTTTTTTTTGTATTTTTAGTAGAGATGGGGTTTCCCCATGTTGGCCAGGTTGGTTTTGAACTCCTGACCTCAAGTGAACTGCCTGCCTCAGCCTCCCACAGTGCTAGGATTACAGGCATGAGCCACCATGCCCGGGCTATCATTTTTTTAATTGACATACGTAGAATCAAATTGTATATATATATTTACTACCCCTTTTCTCATTTAATATCTTGTTTTGAGCCTATCCTTATTGACAATTATTTACCTCATCTACTTCATCGACGTTTCTCATGCTCACCATTTTGTAATTTCCTCCATACCCAGCTTACGTTCCATGACC
The DNA here is from genome assembly GCF_001698545.2 of Rhinopithecus bieti. Classification (NCBI taxonomy): domain Eukaryota; kingdom Metazoa; phylum Chordata; class Mammalia; order Primates; family Cercopithecidae; genus Rhinopithecus; species Rhinopithecus bieti. The sequence continues at coordinate 2,813,277 of NW_016807690.1, forward strand.
CAGCATTGTGATCACTCCCTCTCATATGTTCTTAACCTCCTTGCCCTTCTCCTGTCCCATCATACTTGCCTGTCATAATCACAAAACTGATTCCATCCATCTGTCAATCTATTCTGTATATATCCCTGCACAAATGAACAGAGCTAGAAAAGATCATATATCTCAGTTTTTGTTATATTAATTTTATATATAAGCTGAGATACAACTATATCTGACTATGTAATGTCAAGTGGACTTGTAGCTTAAGATAATGTTAGAGTTCCATACTCCATTGATTCTTCCATGTTATTCTATGACTGCTTACTATCCCCCCTCTCTTCTCAATGCTCCATTGTCCTAATTCTCAGCTAGTGATGTTGCTTCCTGTTTCTCTGAGAAAATGAAAGCAATTTACAAAAGAGGTTGCACACTGTTCTATGATAGCATCTGCCCACATACCTGCACCTGTGCCAGAAACACTACTCCACCTCCTCTTCTCTTAAATAAGTTAAATGCCTGTGTTTCTACCCAAGTCCAACCTCTTGCTCCATATACAAAGTTTCAAACTAGGGCATTGCTGTAGCAATTCTTCCTCTCTCTTTTGCCTTTTCAATTTTTCTTCCACTGATCATTTCTTTCATTAATACAAACATTCTGTAACTTAAAAGAAACCCAAAAATACAAACCACTCTTGAGCCCACGTTTTGTTTTTCATTCACTACTTTATTAATATGCTTACTGATGTGACAAAATGATCTGATTTCTTTTCACTTTTTTTTTTTTTGGACTCACACTGAACCAGGTTTTCATACATAATACTCTCACCCAATTCAGTTCCTCTCAATGTCTACAATGACTTCACATTTATACATTCAAAGGTCAATCCTCAGCCCTCTTCTTGTTTAACTTAAGTTTTAGCACAGTTGAGGACTCTCTCCTTTTGGAAGCACTTTGATTATGTGGATTCTGGGATAGCATATTTTCCTGGATTTATTCCCATTTTATGACTGCTCCTCAGTCTCTTGTTAGTCACTTTTCATCTGATTCTGAAATGTTAGAGTGTCCCCCAGATCAATTCTACCTATACTCATTCCTTTGGGAGACTTCTACAGTTAAAACTATGTGGGTTTAAACCATATGGCTAAATATTATAGGTAGATACATGGTATATACACTGATAGCTTGAAATGCATACACTCAGTCTGGATCTATCCCTTGAGCCCAGGTTCATAGCCCCACCTAATTCAAATATCCACTTGGACTTATAATAAGCTTTACAAAGTTAACATGCCCAAATGCAGTCTGATACTTAATTTTTCACCAAAAACTGCTACTTCAAGACTCTAGGTATGTTCCATCTTCCAATTGTTCAGGTCTCAATATCCTAAACTCTTAGACATCTGTCTTTATTTCTCCCCCAACAACCAATCCATCAGCGGATGCTGATGGCTCTAGCATCAAGCTACAATGAAATCTCCTCTAATAGGGTAAGTTGTATCCCAATGGGAGTGCCTATTATTGTGAAGCTAATGACAATAATATGTTTTAGTCAGCCTCTATTGCCAAAAGAAGCCCAAAGTCAAGGAAGTGAAACTTGCACAGTAAGTCACAAATGATCAGGAGGTTGTTGCTTTCTCAGTCACATCCTTCCTCCTGGCCCCAAGTTTGCCACTTTTGAATTCTAATAATTATGCTCCTGGGGTTTTATTGATACATCCAGAATCTGCCTGCTTTTTGCCTTCCCACTACCACCACCTAAGTTCAAGCCACAATCTCTCATGATCTCTCTGCCTCCTATCTCCCAAATTCCACTCTTGTCCCTCCTCCTCTATTCTCAACAGAGTAGACAGAATCATCCTTTTAACTTCAAGTAACCAGATACTCTTTTCTCAAAACTTTTTCACTCTGAGAAAAGGCCAAGTCCTTGATTTAGACTACATAAAACTGTGTTCTGAATAATAGATGGCACAGCAATCCCACCCCGACCCTCAGTTCCCTCACCACCGTCACTTGTCCTCACTCCACTCTAGCAATATCCTAGCTCCTGTGCTATTTCTCAGATCTTATAAGGGCTCTTTGTCTTTACTAGTCCCTTGACATAGTATGATCTTTCCCCCAAATATGCACACAGCTGGTTCCTTCAATCTCCTTTAAGTTTTTGCTTAAATGTCTCCTTTTCAGTGTCGCTTTCTCTAACCACCCTCTTTAAAATTACAGTCAGCTGAACACTAGTCTCCATTGTCCTCCCTTATTTTGTCTTACTCCAAAGAACACTGTATCATCTAGTAAGGTTTATATTTTAGTAATTTATTTCCCTCTTCCCCACTAAAAGGTAAGCTCAATGAAGTGAGTAATATTTATTAATTTTCTTCACTTCATTATTCCTAGTATGTAAAACATTTTCAAGTATAATATTAGAAGCTCAAGAGACTTTTATCAAATGCATAAATTTAATTGACCTGCTATGTAGTATCCCATCATATGACTATGTCCCAATATATTTATATATTTTCCCTTCTTGGACTATATCTAACGTGCCACTTTTTTTCCCTGTGACTAACAATGGAAATGCATATACTCCTCCTTGTATCGTAGTGCTCATGTGTGAGAATTGCTGTAGAGCATATACCAACAACTGAGACATCTGGGTATTAGAGCAAGTATATTGTTAGCTTTGCTAGACATACATCCTGAAATCACATCAACAAACACTCTTCACTTATTTCTACCAATTTCCACTCATCCCTGCTGTGTATGAATATTTTGGTTTCCTTGCCAACATTGGGTTGCCATCTCTTAAAATGATTGCAGGCATTATGACTATGAAATGTATGAAATGATCTCATTTCTGGCCGGGCGTGGTGGCTCAAGCCTGTAATCCTGGCACTTTGGGAGGCCGAGACGGGCGGATCACGAGGTCGGGAGATCAAGACCATCCTGGCTAACATGGTGAAACCCCGTCTCTACTAAAAATTACAAAAAACTAGCCGGGTGCGGTGGCGGGCGACTGTAGTCCCAGCTACTCAGGAGGCTGAGGCAGGAAAATGGCATAAACCTGGGAGGTGGAGCTTGCAGTGAGCTGAGATCCGGCCACTGCACTCCACCCTGGGCAACAGAGCGAGACTCCGTCTCAAAAAAAAAGAAAAAAAAAAAAAAAAAAGAAATGATCTCATTTCTTTAATTTACATTTTTCTAATTATCCAACGTGGTTGATCATTTTCATATATTTTGGGTCATGCAAATTGCCTGTTTTGTGTATTCTATGTTCACATCCTTGGCCCTCATTTTCACTGTTACTTTTTTACATTTTATTTTTATAGGATTTGAAAAATACAGATTGCAAATGCAATTATCCAGTTAGTTTTTTTCTTTTAATATTTTAATTTTTTTAATCTTAATCTTTAAATATTATACTTTGAAGTATTCTAAATTTTTGGCCATATTCTTTGTGATTTATATTTATCAAGAGCCTTGTTTGACCTTTCACTTCTCACACATCTTAAATCATTACTTGTATTTTTACACGAAAATATTACAATTTTATGAAAAGAGAAAAAAACTTATAAAGTAAAAGACAAATTTTTTCAACATAGTCTATGTCCTATTTCAGCATTTTGTTGTTGACTTGTAATGCACCCTAAAACAGTTATCAAGTTTCTGCATGCAGTGGGTCTGCTGCTGAACTTTCCAGTCTTGGTCTATGTTTCTCTTTCTGTGCCAATGCCTATTTTGTTTGTATTACTACTGCTTCATCATCATAATTGATACCCGGTGAAGTAATGTTAAAATGTCTGCAATTTGAGGACACACACTTTTTCATATACATTTTAGTGATTTGTCAGAAAGTTACATAAATGTCCTGCTGAAAATTGTCATTAGAATTGATTAAATCCAATTAAATTTTGATTATCTGCATACCCTTATGATTTTGATTTCTTCAACTGTTATTATATGCCATTCTACTTATTCCAGTCTTCTTTTATGACTTTTAATACATTTAAATAATTTCTCCACATATCTCTTGCACATCTTTTATTAATTTTTTGTACTTTATAGTCAATGAGTTTTATAAATACAATTCTAATTACTTATTTCTAATATATAGGATGCTTACTGATTTTTTAATGTAGTCTTATTTCAGCAATCTTGATGAACTCTCTTCTTTTATATTTTTTAGATATTATTATATCCCCCTTGTATCCACTACTATTGATAAAATTATATTGTCTGATAATGCTTTTTTCTTTTCTATCCAATTTCCTCATTTCTTGTTCTTGACTAATTTTGTTATATCATTCTTATATGCCTAGAATAACATTTTCAATATCATGACTTACTAAATGCTGTTACATTCCATTTATTATCTTTTATTATTTTAAAAACTATGTTTATTTAATGAAAACAGACTAAAATTTTGTTTTTGTTTCAGGAAGTTGCATAGTGTCTTTGCCCAGAGACCAAACTTACCTCTGCCATATTACTTTAAATTTAGATTTGTGTTTTTAAAGTGAATGTGTGTGTGTGTGTCTGTATTCAAACACAAACTACTTGATCTTTCATTTCTTCTATGGCAGACAATTAATGGACACTCAATATCCATTCTCCCTTCTTTATAGTAATAATATATATGGGTCTAGTACCATAAAATATTATATATGTGTATGAATATATATAGTAAATATTATATATATGTACTAAAATGTTCATACACAAAAACACACATAAATATATATATATATATACACATACACACACACACACAGAGGTATCTAGAATAAAGAATACATATTTTTTCAGATTCTCTTATAGATGAGTATGCACAAGTGACTAAATTCTGGCCAAATGAAAGTGGAAGTAATGTGTGCACCTCCTAGGAAGTGTAGGTATGTGTCTTACCTTACCTGCCTTTCTTCTCCTTGTGAACTTTAACGGTCATTTTATCTGTTTGTTCTCTAATGACTTAGAGAGCAGTGTTGTAATTCCTGACTTATCGGATTAGTTCATTTCCCCCTTAAGTATCATCAATTTCTGGGTTATATACATAATGCTTTGCTCTAGATACATACACATTTTCAAATTATTATGGTGTGATGAGTTGACACTTAACATTATGCAGTTAAGTGAAAGTTGCAAGTTGATGCACTATAATGACATTTAGCATCATGAAACAACCCTCTTTATATCTGGTAATAGTCCTGTATTGAAATCTATTTGGTCTTCTATTAACATAGCTGTATTTACCTTCATAAGCTCAGTATTTGCAAGGTATATCGTTTTCCATCTCTTTATTGTCCTTTGTGTGTCTTTATATATAAAACCCACTTCGTGTGAATGGCACATAGTTGTGTCTTCTCTAGATTTTTTAGATTTTTATATGCAGTGTGATCCTGCCATCCAATTTAATTATTGATTTGTTTGAGTTTTATTCTATAATATGCCTACTTGTCCCCTATTTTCTTTGTTCTTTTATTTCCCCTTTCCTGTGTTCTTCAGGTTTATAAATTATTTTTTAGGATTTCTTTTGTCTTCTCTTTGATTTTTAGCACACATTTCCTCTCTTTACCATGTTTGTGTGTGTGTGTGTGTGTGTGTGTGTGTGTGTGTGTGTGTGTGTGTGGTATGGTCCATTTCTTAGTTAGATTGGGTCAGGCTGCTCTCCTTGGCAGCATTTGCTCTAGTGGTACCCAGGAATATGCACTCCTTCTGTCTTGTAACATTGCTATTTTTAACATAAGATCATACAGGACATTTTATGGCCTGGCTTGGAGTTGGCAAACTCCTTCCCCATATGTCATTTCCAAAGACATATGTCCCAATATAACTGAGCAGGAGGCTAAGAAAAGCTAAGTAAAGTTTAGATAAGGTAGGAAAGAAAGAAAAAACTGAAGAAAGAACAAAAGATCGAAAGAATGAAAAAACAAAAGAGGAAGGAAGGGAGGAAGGGAGGAAGGGAGGGAGGGAGGGAGGGAGAGAAAGGAAAGGAAGAAAGAGAAAAAGAGAGAGAGGAAAAAAGGAAGGAAAGAAGGGAGGGAGGAA
>NW_016807690.1:2821992-2824051 GCF_001698545.2 Rhinopithecus bieti
AGGGAGGGAGGGAGAGAAGGAGAGAGGGAGGGAGGGAGGGAGGGACGGAAAATATACCAGGTAAAGACAACAGCATGAGCAATAAACAGTAGACAATAATGTGGTATTGGCTGAGCATATAGATTATTAGTGGCAACTAGTGTTGAGTTGATAGGGTATAGCCAGATTATAAAGGTTTTCAAATTCAGTCAGAAATACTGGAACTTAGCTAATCTACCTGATTCCAGAAATACTAGAATCAGGTAGATTACATAGTTCACAGCTATCTACTCCCTTACCTGTTAACAAAATCATCTTTACACCCTGTCGTAAGTGACTTGCCATACCCTCCAGCAGGAAGAGTGTGCTTCCCTGACCCCTGTATGCCATGACCATGTGATTTTCACTGGTCAACATAATCTGAGGAATTGTAACATGTGCCACCCTCACACAGAGGTTTAAATTTGATTGTATGACTGTGTTAGGCTTCTTGAGCCTCTAACATCTGTCATGAGTAAATCACTCTCCCATTAGACCTTCTTCCTTATTCTGGGTCCTGGAATAAGAAGCCACTGGCAGAAGGTCACCACAATCCAGGGCAGAGTTGCAGCCAGTCTTTAAAGCACATGCAATGAGGGTGATAAATAAGTGCTAATGTTTTGGGCAGAAGCTTATTGGTACAGTAAATACAAAATATAGTTTCTAATTTAGGACAGGGCAGATAGATAGCAGAACATAATTAGCAGTGGCATAGTGTTGTAAATTAGTGTATGGGCTTCAGAAACAGACAGCTGTTAATACTACCATTCTATTCTCCCACCTACCATTTAGCTAATCACAGTCTTAGGTTTTGTGTGTGTAAAATTGGTGTAATAATCTATATTGCATAGGGTTTTAATGAAATATAAAATATATGTAGGCACAGTTCTTAGTACTTAAAATGTGTATAAAAGTTGTTGCTGCTAACATATAAAAATTACAGATATGTATTAAGCCAGGTTCCTGATCCATGCCATATGCTTGAGCCTGAAATGTGGCCTGATAGAAAGCTTGCAAGTATACCCATCCTAAAGATGGGGTTTACAATGCTAACACTTTGCCACTTAGCCATTCTGGCTTCTTTTTGCAAACTGTTTAAGTCTTAGTTTCCTTGCCTCCAAAATGGATGAAAATCATACCTACTTCTCATAACTATAAGACATAATGTGAATCACATGCACAAAAACCCTATTTAATTCAGGGCAAGGAATACAGTAGATGCTCCAAAGTGCATTTGCCCTTATGAAGAAAGTCACAGGGGAACAAAGTATAGAAATTAAAACACCTGATGAGAGTCATTCAATCACCTTGGGATGCAGAGATCTCAACTGGAAAATTGGGATGCTACTTCAAAAATATTTTATGCGTTGACTAATTTATGATCAGGAGGCACTTTAAAACACCAGGCATTCAGCTTCATAATAGCATATTAATAGCAATAAAAACTAGCATGCTATGCAAATTCTAAATCTAAAACGCATTCTATATAAACTCCCTTGGCAGATGCATTCGGTCCTCATAGAATCATTCATTTTCCATCTGAAGACGCAGTTCAGTGTCACTCTGGGTTATCACATAGCTATTTTATTCTACACCAGGGGAGAACACTCGAGTCATATGAAATGATCCCTCTGTGAGGTTACTATATGTTTCTTAGTTAAACTGGTAGGCCTGGAAAGGTTTAATTAGCAACTTCAAAGCATTTTGAGGATCTTCAGATAGACATTTATAAGAACATTAACTTGTACTATGATTTTTGAAATTTACATTTTACTTATTAAAGGTATATGAACCTTCCCTTTTGAGAAAATTCTGTTTTAGTCACCTAGAGAGGAAAGTGAAGATGGGTATCTCTGAAGGAAAACAATATTCTAAGGTCATCATGTCCTGTTTGTTATTTTAATGTGTATATATTTTATACAGATAAGACATAAACATGTTACAATAAAGGTTATTTTATTTATTTATTTATTTATTTATTTATTTATTTTGAGACAGAGTCTTGCTCTGTCACCCACGCTGGAGTGCAGTGACGCAATCT